>NC_056733.1:1303239991-1303337491 GCF_019279795.1 Protopterus annectens
TAACCGGGAAAAACCGAAAGACACAAACAAACAAAAGTGTGTTTGTATGTGTGCTGATAAGAATGGTCCATACCTTATACTGTAAATAATGGTCAAATTATTTTTCTTTATTTATTTATTTTATTTACTATTTGGTAACAGGATAGGTGGGCTGCTTCTGAGATCCATTTCAGTAATGGCCTAGCTCACAGGCAATAAACAGTGCAAATAAACTTAAGTTATATACTTCAAATATAATAGAGTGTTAGGTTTACATACTTGCAAAACTTTAGAAAGTAAATGTACAGTTTTTATAAAGAAGAATGCTGTACAGTTCTTATTCATTTCTAATAAAGTATTGGGTTTTTAGTTAGGTTTTACCAGTTTACATGGGTTGTAATACGGTTTGCCTACATGAAATTCCCTTTTAAACGTTTAACTAGGTAGGACACATGGTCTTTACCTGACATCAACATTTGTATTTCTGTACAGAGTGGTAAGCACCACCCTGTCTAAAAAGCCTTGTAAGAAGAACAATGTATTACATAAGTCTGGCATGCATGGGGTCTCGAACATCTTCATAAAAAAGCCCGCTGAAACCCTAGTCATCATCACTGTCCCTCTCACTTTCAGCAGGAGGAAGCATGGGCTCTTGAACATTGGAAAGGTTATTTCCTCTCCGCCTTAGTCTTCTGGATCGCCTTGAGTTAGGCTTCCGCTGAGCCATTCTGGGTTCCGGATTCATGAGTCTCACTGATTTTGCCAATTGCATTAAGTTGTTGTGGTGCCAGGTTTTGATACGTACTTCTTTCCCCTCAGGGCAAACTTGGTAGACAGGGATATTAGGTAGCTGAGAACAAATTAGGTAAATTTCAGACCCCCAGCGGTCAGCTAGTTTATGCTTTCCTTGTAGACCCAAATTCCTCAAAAGGACTCTGTCCCCTCGTTGCAAATCATGCATCTTCACTTTCTTGTCATAGTGAGCCTTGTTTTGCTGATGTCTTTGTCCTGTTGATTTTTCAGGTAGCTCATAGGCTTGTCTGAGGTTCTTCTTGAGTCTCTCCACATAACTGCCATGAGATCGCACTGGTGTATCATCAGCTGTGACTCCAAAGGTGACGTCAACAGGAAGACGAGCTTCTCTTCCAAACATTAGGAAGTAAGGTGAGAACCCTGTAGCATAATTTTTAGTCCTGTTGTAAGCATGCGCCATTGTGGCTACATGTCTACTACATTGACTCTTCTTCTCAACGGATAGTGTCCCCAACATATCTAGTAAAGTTCTGTTGAAACGCTCCGGCTGCGGATCCCCTTGAGGATGATAAGGAGTGGTGCGACTTTTTTGAACTCCCAAAAGAGTGAGTAGTTCATGGACAAGCTTGCTCTCAAAATCAAGTCCTTGGTCAGAGTGTATCCTCTTTGACAGGCCATAGTGTGCAAAGAACTTCTCAACTAGTAGTTTTGCCACTGTAATAGCTTTCTGATCATGAGTGGGAAATGATTGAGTGTATCTGGTATATTGGTCTGCTACCACCAGCACATTACTGATCCCGCTTTCATCCGGTTTATTGCATAGAAAATCTATACAGACCAGTTCCATGGGTCCTCTGCTCTCCATTTGACCCAATGAGGCAGCTCTGGTAGGCAGAGTCTTTCTCTGAATGCAACAAAGACATGTACAACAGTAATCCTCAACATCTTGCTTCATGCATGGCCAGTAGAACCTGTCTCGTATCAGACCCATAGTTCTCTCATAACCAAGATGACCATGTTCATCATGCAATGACTGGAGTACTACTTCTCTATACTTCTGAGGAAGCAACAATTACCACTTTTCACTGCCAAATGCACTAGGAGATCTCCTATACACCAATCCAGTCTGTATCTGGAGTCTGTCCCATTCTTTGGCCAAAAGTCTGGCTAGAGGATGAATGTCTGTGCAAAGCATATCAGTTTGTTTCTTCTCTAAAGCAGCTACCACCAGCTGATCCAAGGGATTTTCTCTTTGATCTCTCCTAAGATCACTGTTACTCAAAGCTGGTAGCGATGAAACCTGTAAAGTGATCAGATTACAGTAAGCTTGGGGTATGCTTGCTGCAGACAGACCCAACTTCTGGGCCCAACATTCAGTGTTGATAGCAGTTTGCAATCTGACACATAGCTCTCACTCCTGGCACTGGAATTTCCACCCATTCATTGTCGGGTGTAAATCTCAATGAGGTCTTCTGGACAGACCATCAGCATCTCCATTTTCATGTCCTGGGTGATATTTCAAACTGAAATTATAGTTGCATAGAGTTGCCATCCATCTGTGGCCAGTAGCTTTGCAGTGGTCTGGATGTATGTCAGAGAACTGTTGTCAGTCTGCACTTCAAATTCAGCCCCATAGAGATAGTCATGCAGCTTGTCCACTACCACCCCCTTTAAGGCAAGGAATTCCAACTTGTGCACAGGATAGTTTCTTTCTGTGGGGGATAAACTCCGACTGATAAAAGCCACAGGTTTCAGCTTCTTATCATACTCCTGGTAAAGGACTCCCCCTAAGCCATCCCTGCTAGCATCCACATGTAAAGAGTATGGCTTTGTTGGGTCAGCATATGCCAGCACAGGGGCATGTGTGAGGCAATACTTAAGCTGCTCAAATGACTCTTCACACTCAGGAGTCCAGTGACTCTCGATGAGTTCTTTAGAGCCTCTCAGTCCCTTGGGCTACTTCACAAGGATATCTTCATCTGTTTCATCTGCTTTCTCATCATTTCAGACCAAATCGTTGAGGGGTCTTTCTATCTTTGAAAATTCTTCCACAAACCTTTTATAGTAACTGCTGAACCCTAGGAAAGATCACAGCTCTGTGATAGTTTTGGGTCTGGGCCAAGATGTCACAGCTTCAACTTTGCTGGGATCTGTGGATATCCCATTTGCAGACACTACATGTCCCACATAGGTCACTGAAGGTTGGAAAAACTTACATTTGTCCAATGACAACTTCAGGCCTTCCCTCTCAATCCTGTCCAATACTTTCATCAGTCTTTCTTTGTGCTCCTCTACAGTCCTCCCAAAAACAATGAGGTCATCCAGATAGACTAAGACTTCCAGGAGATGCATGTCTCCAACTGTTCTTTCCATGATTCTCTGGAAAGTTGCTGGTGCATTTGATAAACCTTGATGTAGGTGATCAAACTCAAAAAATCCCAAGGGGGTGATGAAGGCAGTCTTCCCTTTATCTTCTGGGTGCATAGGGATTTGATAGTATCCATTCCTTAAGTCTAGCGCACTGAACCACTTACTGCCCACCAGGTAATTTAGAGCATCCTCAATCTGGGGAGCTGTGTACTGGTCTGGAATTGTTTGCCGATTCAGAGTACGATAGTCAACACACATGTGAATTGACCCATTCTTTTTCCTGACAATGACAATGGGAGAGGCACATGGACTTCTTGACTCTCAAATTATCCCTGCAGCTTTAAGTTCTTCCAAATGTTTTCCTAAGTCCTCCAGGTCTCCTGGAGCTACTTTTCTGGAACGTTCCCTGAAAGGCCGGTCCTCTTTCACTCTTATTCTGTGTTCTGCACTCTTTGCACAGCCCACATCCAGTTCACTAGTAGAAAAACAATTGTTCTTCTTCATTAGTAGCTCTTTAGCTCGGGTTACCCACTCAGGGAGCAAGAGACAACCTCCTATATCAATATCTTCCAGCTTCAACTCGTTGGCCCTGCTCTCATTTCTTGTCAACACAGAAGCAGGTAAGGGAGTGGCAGCATAAACATTTCTCAAACACACTTGTGAACGCAGGACAATGGGAGTACTTCCTCTATTCTTCAACCTCACAGGCAAAATGTCATAAGGATGCTTTAACTTGTCTGCAGGACAAACTTCTGGGACTAGTTCCAGCCCCAGTGGCAAGTCACTTTCTGGATCCATTTCCATCATGAGATGAGAGGAAACTGTTTGTCCACACACCCTCACTTTGGCTCTCAAACAGATGACCTGACCAGGATGAATAATATGATATTTCCCAGACAGGGTCCACACATGACCAGTTTCATCTTACTATCCTTCTCCCTTTGAAGGGCAGAAAAAGCTGGTCTCAGGAGAGAATGTAATGTTGGGTGTTCCTGGGTCAACTGAGGCATCAGCATTCTTCTGATGAGGTCAGTATTTGTCCCTACTAAAATAGATGCGGAATCCTTTCCTTTTGGCCTTGGGAACACAACAGCAAGAGTTTCAAAGACTTCTGTTGACCCAACAACTGAAGCGGAAAATTCTAACTTGAGTGAGACATACCCATCATAAGGGAATTCCTTGTCACTTAACCCCCAGATCTCCAAATCTTCTAACTTTTCAAGTGGCAGATGCTTTAAGTATTTTTGGTAGAACTGGAACTGTAGCTAATAGTCAACTGACTGAAAACATTTAGAAATAAATTAAAAAAAAAATTATGAAAAATAATGGAACTACCGATTTTTTGAAGTTCACTAGTACATGGAACAAAAATCACATTAACTATCTAGATATCAGTTTATTAAATGAGGAGGAAAATTTACAAAGTACAATATATAGGAAGGCTACATGTTCAAACACACTGCTGGATTTTAATAGTAACCATCCATACTATCAAAAACGTAGTGTAGTCAAAGGGCAGATGGTACGACTATCAAGAATAATTAGTAGTGAAGAAGTCTTCCATACAGAAATGTACAACCTTATAGGAATGTTTCTGGAAAGGGGCTACCCTTTAAAATTATTGTTGAATATCAAAAAAGAAGTTAATAAGAAAAGGGAATGAATGTTTGCACCTATCTTCTTGTCTGAGTGGCAGTTTAAACATAAAAATAAAGATTTGGCACAAGAGAACAATATGACTAATGCCATGATTTTGGAATACAATTATATCAGTTCCAAGACTGTTGGCATTGTCAATCAATGTTGGGAATTATTTTTCCAGGGGGACATGTCAACAATTCTTGGAAAAAAACCCAAATAGTCTTTAGTAGGGGGAGAAATATACAGAATATACTAGAGACCAAACTAAATAAACTTGTATACAAATCCTACATGTCCAAATGTGAGAATTGTAAATTTTGTAGATATATAAATGATGGACTGTATGTCTTTATTCAGGGCAGTGACATTTCCATTTCATGTCCAGGTAGGGTCAACTGCAACACAACGCATGTAGTATATGTAGCTACTTGCTTATCCTGCCCCGGTTTCTATGTGGGTAAAACCATTCGTAGATTGAGGGACAGGATAGGCGAACATGTAAGGGCTATACAGAATAAAGACATACATAATGCTCTTTTTATACATTCCGAAAGATGCATTAATTTTAAAAAGTTTGTGTTTTTTGTGATAGATAGAGTTTTCAAGAATGAACATGGAGGCAACAATGATCTGTTGTTGGAAAGTAAAGAATCTTTATGGCAGTTGAAGCTAAACGCTTCTATGGAACCTGGTTTAAATGATTTTATTTCCATTAGGCCATTTTTGAAGATTAGACATAACCAAATTGTTTGACATATCTAATTTTCAGGATTTATTTTAAAAAATGATGCAGAATGTAATTTTAATAATTTCAAGTAGATTTAGTATGTTGCTTAATGAATGATTAGGAAGTATTTTGTTACAATGTAAAAATTTTGGAGTATATTTTTTTAAGACGAATAGACATTTGACAGATGTACTGTCTTTTTAAAAGTCTGGGCGGGAAAAATTTGGGGTGGGTGCTTGTGTAGTTGCAAACAGTATCTGTCACTATTTAACCTGTTTGGAGACAATGTTTAAACAACTCTGAAGATGCCTTTGGATTATCTGGCGAAAGCGCTTAGTTGTTTGAATTGCAAGTACTTTGGATTGCAATAAACGGTTAACTGCACTGGTTTCAGTAATTTTTTATTTTTTTTATTTTTTTCTAGATTTTTGGTAGAAGTCTCTATACAGAATGGTGATTTGTGCACCAGTATCCAACAGTGCTTTACTATACACCCCTTCTACTTTTACTGAAATGACAGGGGTCAGTCCCAATAGCCCATCGGGTAGTTTCTGTTTCTGGTGTTGTTCAGCTGCATGGCAGTCAGCACGAGGATGATGTACCATCGGGCGACCTCGCCATTTTTATGGATAAGACTCTTTCTTAGTAATGCTTTGCATTGTCAGATACTGAGATTTTTGCTGAGATGGCTTTCCAATTCAGCTATTCACCTCAGATGTGCTAGAAGTGTGCATAGTAGGTAGTCTCTCTCCCCTATTACAAGGGTTAGTGTGGAAAGGAGATCCAGGATGCTGTCTTTTGATGTTATATTTTATGGAGCTCTTTGTAACTGGGCATTCAGCTGGCTCCTTCACTGAGTTGAAGTTTACCTGCATTGCACTAGCCAATAATAGTTTGTTCACTCTTTTCAAGTTGTCTGCATTAAGGCACTGTCACTTTATATGCCCTGCATCCCCACAATGAAAACAAAATCCAATAGGAACTCTGAACATTGGCTGATTCATTTCCTCCCTGAGTCCTTTCATGGAGGTTCTAGCTGATGTATTCCTCCCTTCAGCTAAAGTTATCACGGCTTTTTGCAATTCTGCAACTGTCTTGGTGACCTGAGCTTTGGCGTCAGTTAGGGAAGACACCTGCACCTGCAACTGTGACACCTCTACATCGTGGACATCCTGGGCCACGACTCCTGTTTGAGTAGTAAGCATGGCTATAGGCTCCTGCTTGTGTTCACTCACTGCTTTAATTGCTATTGAACCTTGACATTTTGCTTCCAACAGGGCTTCCTCTTCCCTCACTTCTTTATCCAACTGAGAATAAGTTAGAGTCTCCTCTCTATTTCTCATCCTCACTTTCCACATAATGAGGTCCATAGCTTGAGCTCCTTGTAAAATTTGTCCGATCCATACTTGGTTAGCTACTTTAGGATCCACCCCCTTCTTTAGGATGATCTGGTGGAGCATTTTATCTAATTGCTTAATGTAATCAGATAGTTTCTCACCAACCTCTTGGTATGTATGTTCAAACTGATACAGTAGGTCCGCAGCCCTCTCAGTCCTTCCAAAAACATCCTGCAGTACTCCTAAATAGTCCTTGGCCATGCAATCTTGCTTACTCATCCTTAGGTTGCGTATGGTATCAGCTGCTAATCCCTTTAGACTTTCAGCTGTCCGCTGCTTCTTCTGAGATTCTGGGATATCCCACTCCTCTAGGGCTTGTGAAACCTGATCCATCCAAGATTCAAAATCTTCCTCTCCCTGAGGTGTGGGTTGTTTGCCAGAAAAGAAACACAATTTGTGGTAGCCAAACCCAGTGAATGGCTGTGTAGGCTGAAAGCATTTCTCTACAAGACTTCCCAAAGCATTCAAAACTTCAGGCCCTATAGTATTTATGGGCAGTGAAGCTGCAGCTTCTGGTGTAAGGTTCTGACCTACTTGGATAACTTCCACAGGTATTTCCTCAGTTGCTGGGTTAGTGCACTTCTCAGGGATTACCACAAGGACTGCAGTCTCGCCTGAAATGTGTACACTCGAAGGTATGTGCTCATATACTAAAGGACTTTTCCATTCTAATAAGGCCAATGTGCTCTGTTCAGTAGTGTCCATAGTGCTGTCTAATAAAAAATCCATGCCTTACAACTGGTAAGGATCCTGTGACTTGATGTATTTGCATATCAGTCCATGTGACCCCCTGGCAACACTAGAACTAAGCAGTACTCTGACTGAGCATTGTGCTGTTTGCACTACTTAGCAGCTACTTCTGGGTTCATTTTGCTGCTGGAGTTGCTTTCCACACATACAGGAGAATAGGGTGGAGTTCAAGGCAGTACAGGCATCCCAGACAAGTCCCCAAATGTAGCGCACTCACAGATATAGCTGAAGTAGACATGGGTTCCTTCCTACCTGACTCTGGTGACACCCCTTCTTTAGGCCCAACACCCCAAGGTGGCAAGTGAGAACAGATTTTATTCTAGGTGACTCTTTAGTTTTAAAGAGCAATAGCACAACAACAAACAAATTATTTAAACAATGCACCAGTTAGCAGTAAGGCAGAGTGAGATATGCATGTAATGAAACCATACATTTACCCCCTTCCTCAGAACTCAACAAAAAGATCTTGACATTCAAACATGCACACAAAGGCAATATCAATGAGCAGTAAAGCTTTTATAATGCAGTAATACAAACACGGAAAAAATGCAATGTCATTGAGGGGAAAAAAGGGTTACAATACAACAGTACAGATATGAAAAAGATGCAATGTCATTGAGCAGTAAAGATTCTTGATGGCAGCAATACTAACACAAGCAAAATACAATGTCATTGAGCAATAAAGATTTATAGTGCAACAATACAAATATGAGAAAATACAATGTCATTTAGCAATAAAGAGTCTTTAAGGCAACAGTACTAACACCCTCTATCCCCTAGATCAATTTAAACAGACCAACTATGAGACACTCTATTGTACCCTGTTCACTGGCCAGTGACTACTTACAGTCCTACTGCCGGCATGATGGGGCCCAAGGTTGTAGCTCATATGGATTCCACATATTTGTAATCCAGAAAGCGTTTAGGTGGGGATCCACAATCTTATAAAAGTATAAAAAATGATGGCCAAAAGCCTCTCACCACTCTGTCGAGAATATCCCAGTGACCAGGCACCGCAGTTCCTCCGACGAGAAAAATGGAAAATCACCCGCCAGAACTCTAGTAGTCATCTATGGCATCTCTGCACTAGTCCCAAGGGAACTCCTTGTCTTGCTGAATCATATGCAGACATGGAACTACTGGTTTCAGAACTTCTCTCCTGAATCGACAAAATACCATCATCCAGGATTTCAGCAAGAGACAGGCACAAACTGCTACCTAACTTCTCTGTCCCAAAACACTTGAAGAAAAAAAATCCAGTAATGCTGCAAGGCCCTTTTCCCTTCAGCTAGGCTTTCAGTCTTCCCTCCTTCTAGCTAGTGTTCAGGTCTCCCCTCTTTCTCTTTCGAAATTGTCCTTTATATTCCTGAAAAGGAGCTCCACCTTGTGGTATAATGGAAAACTGCAGTCTATTACTTCTACAATGAAATACAGTGAGAGCTACAATTATAATAACTGCCATTTGCTAAGGAGGTGTGATTTCAGGTTATGTTGAAACAGACTTAGTGTGCTAGCTTTTTGTATTTGTCTGGTAAAGTATCCCTTGCTGCAGGAGATGTTTTTTTAAAAAGCTCTTTCTGTTGTTGTTGCCATAGCAGAAGTTTTTCTTGTAGTTGTATGGTGTCTTGATTTCTTAGGTTACACTCGGAGCTCCCAACTAATAGTTTTTTGAAATGTGTGCAATAGCTTTAATTTAATAGCTGATAGGTTAGAGTATTAAGTAAAAACGTGTTCTTGACTGAAATGGTAACATCACCAAATCTCAGTATATCATTCTCGGAAGGGTATCAATATTTGCTGGAAATTTAGACAGATTAATGGTAGACCATAGTCAAGGCATGGGATGAGGATTGGTTTGGCAATTGATGCTTGAACATCTGTGGAAGGCAGATGGGTGGTTCTACATGGTATTTTTAGTTGCTTTAAAATGTTTTCAACTTGTTATTCTACATATCTGCCAAAAGAGAAATTGTTATTTATCATTACACCAAAATACCTGTCACAAAAGGAGTTACTGGCAGCCCAGCTGTCTGGAATTTTGTAAATAATTATATGTCATTTATGAATATCAGCATGATTCATATGCTTGTGTTACAAATGTATTAGAACTGTGTGTCATATAAGATGGTTTGTACAGACGTGTGTTGAAGAAATATTTTGTAAAGTACTGACCTTAGAGGTGTGACCACAGTGCACCCTGCTGGATTAGAACATAAATGTATATACACTATTGTAACTGTTTAGATTTATATATTTTAACAATGGAAACTGGAACTTAGGAGGTTAATTTCAGAAAAATAGCTGAAAATTTAAATTACTTTCTGACCACGTCATAAAAAGTATGTTATCTTTCAGTTTCAGTGAGTAACAGACACAATGTCTAGAACTAGAAGTTTTTTTTGTATTGTCTTGGAAGTGTTTATTGTTTTATGAATTCCAGGGTATGCCTTGCATCTAAGAAAATCCCTTGTTTATGTATTTTTACAGGTAGATGCTGAATGCTACCAGCTGGTATCAATGGTTGTTTTGAGCCTGGGAGCTGAAGTCAGATGACAAGAAATTATGCCATTCCGCAAGTATCCCAGCAGAAATATCTGGGATATTAATTTGGGAAGTCTCTGAGAGAGAGATAGCATTCTGTATTTTGTCTTTGACCTGACAAGAAGATTAAATTCACCACATCTGTCTTGCTCACTCTGTTAGTAAGTAAACTAGGACATAGTAATTCTCTAGATATAGTCAGGAATATTGAAGCATAGTTTAGATGTTTTTCTTTATTTATTTGAGACTGTCCTGCAATGTTGTTTTAAATATTTCCTATGATTTTGAACTCTGATGTTACTGTGATTATATACGGAGTATTTTCTTGTTCTTTTATTATTTATCATTATATTTCAACTTTTCATTGTGGTCGATATTTGTGAGATATATTTAAGTTCTGAGAGTACTTGATACTTATTTGGTGACACTGTGGGCCAATCCTAATAGCCTTGCTCTTGGTCAACCTACCATTTGTATTAATAGTAACATTACACAGTAAGACTGGACACCCTTTGTAAAGGGCCTTAAAGTAGCTGATAAGGAGTGGCTGGTGGCAGTAAAAGCTACCCTATAATCTGGGCAGAAGTTGGCATAGCTAGTAAACCTGTGCCAGCCTATCCCAGGTGTGTGTGTGTGTGTGTGTGTGTGTGTGTGTGTGTGTGTGTGAGTGTGTGTGTGTGTGTGTGTGTGTGTGTGTGTGTGTGTGTGTGTGTATAAATCAAATCTCAAAGAGTTTGTGTGTCAGTTGCTTGGACAGGGACACAAAGCACTGGTTGTACAGAGAGGGTGCTGGAGGTCTTGGTTTGGCCACTCATCTGAGATCTCAACTCTGTAGCTGTGCCAGTGGGGAGTCTTACTGGGGATCTGGAGAAAAAGGGAGAAACCAGCCCCTGACTGATTGTAATCTCTGTGTGCTCTTCAGGAAAATTGCACTAGATACAGACAGCTGCATCTGGAAATATTGTGTGTGAGTACTTGTCATCCTCCCAATGTATGCCCCCCACTGGTGCTAGTGGTAAAGATTGAGGCTTCTTGATTACTGTTGCCAGTGGTGGAGCATCACATATATTGGCGGCAGTGGTGGGATATCCACATATTAGGATTCAGTGATGTGGATGTTAAATTCCTGCAGCCTGTAAACAGTGGTCACTAAAGAAGGTATTTGTACTCTCAATCAGCCACACAGTGAACATTCAGAATTTCTCATCACAATAGTTTCATTTTTTTGTTAACTTAGTCAGGGAGAACAGGCAAGGATGTCAGCAGAGGAGTATGGCAAGCTGACAAGGAGCCAGTTGGCTGAGATGTGCCAAGCCAAAGGACTGTGGTATGCCATCCTGACTAAAGCAGAAATGATTGCAGCCTTAATCACAGCTGCATCACAGACCAGCAACCAGGAGGACAATCAGACTGGTCTTGGGGAGGTACAACTCTCAAAAAATGGACAGTTCAACCTTTCCACTGAGGACTTAAAAATCTGTCTGGAGTTAAACAGACTTGAACTGGAGGCCAGACGTTTGGAAATAAAATCAGCAGAGAAACTGAGACATCTGGAAGCTGAAGAGCATGAGAGGCAGAGGCAACATGAAAAGGAGATGCTGACTCTTTGGTAGTGTCATGGAGATAATGGGAAAAGGAATAACCGAACCCCAGAAGCAACAACGGTCAGTAAATGTCTTCCACAATTTACAGAGGGTGTTAATTTTGACAGTTTTATTCATATGTTTGAAAGGGTATGTAAACAGTGTAATATTGACCAAGGGCTCTGGGTATGGCTCCGCCCCCCTTACTCCATGGTAAAGCTGTAACTGCTATTTTTAAATTGTCTGATACTGATTGCTTAAATTATAATACTATTAAAATTTTCTATTAGAGTGCTTTAACTTAACACCTGAAGCTTATAAATAAACAGTTTTGTGAGCAAAGACGCAAGGCAGATGAAAGTGTGTGCAAATATATTGCTGAGTTAAGCACTTATTTTCATAGATTGGTGAGTGGGTGTCAGGTCACCACTTTTGAAGGGCTGGCACATTTTTTGCTGAGGGAACAAGCCCTCAGCACTTTGCCTGAGGACATGAGAATCTGGTTATCAGCTAGGGAATGTAACACTGCAGATGAGTTGGGGGAAAAAGGGTGATCTATACCTAGCAAGCAGGGCATCACTGCACAGGAAAGGGATACCCGGTGCTGCTCATGGGTCTAAGGGAACCCATGGTGGGCTTCTTAAACTGCTCCAACAGAGTTCGCCAGTAGCAAGGGAAGCCACTAGTCCAGGTACATGTCCAGGACCCAGGGTTAAATGTTTTAACTCATTCAATCCAATGAAGCTCAGCAAGTTTGCACTGTAACTTCCTATGGGCAGAGACAAAGCCTTTTGTCAGAATCAAATTATGTCCTCACATTTCAAACAAATGTGCATATCTCTGGAACCACAGTGGTTATGAAAGAAGTATAAATGGCAAACTCTTCAGCACAAATGATTTTTATAGGTTCATAGGTTCATAAGTAGGTACTAGGCTATCTGCCCTAGGGCATTTATAAGCCTAGCCAGAATGTGTTGGCTTTCGCCTCCCTTTTAGGCTAGTTTCCTGAGCCTCTGTCCAGCAGTGCCATAGAAGTGATCCCAGGAGTAAATTTATGATTTCCCATCCACTCATCAAGATTTCTCTTGAAGAGGGTCAGCGAGTGGCTCTGCCTAACATGGACTGGGATTCTATTCCAGAGCGAGGGAAGCCTTTGGGATATGAATCTATCCCTGTAGCATGTCCTGTTTATTGTTATGCTAAGGTTTAAATCCTTGGAGCGTGTAGCGCTAATGGATTTGGTTTTCTTGAGGTGGAGCATGTCCAACAATTCCGGGTTAGACATGGCCTTGAACGTCAGGCAGGGATCGCCTCTAAGTAGGCAGTAAGCAGCTGAGTAAAGCTGTAGCTTCTTTAGTCAAGCTGCATAGGGCATCTGTTTGAGGCCCACAATCCTCTTGGTGAGGTATTTTTGAGGTTTCTCCCACTGTTGCAGGTGTCGGGTAAGGTACATCCCAAATGGGGCATTGTACTCAATTAAGGGCCTGATGAGCAATGAGTAGAGGGGCACAATGACCTCTCTTGATCTAGATGTGAACCCTTTTGTGATTAGGTGAGCTATATAGAAGGTTTTTCTAACCACTTTAGCAATATGATTGTCAAAGGAGAAGTTACTATCTACTTGGGTCCCCAGATCCCTAATTACTTCTTCGGTAATTAGTGGATTACCTCCTATGTGGTAATTTGTGGGCACTTTGTTTTTCCCAAAGGGGATGACTATGCACTTTTTGGCATTTAGCTTGAGGCCATGGTTCTGACACCAGGTATCCGCCTCCATAAAGCCCTTCTGGAGGATGCTTGTGTCAGCTGGAGAGTCTATTATGGCTCCCAGTTTGCAATCATCTGGGAACTTGGTAAGCCACAGTCCTCCCGTGTTTGTCTGTACCTCAGAGAAGTATATACTGAACAGGAGGGGTCCCAGGACTGAGCCCTGTGGGACACCACTTGTAACCGGTTTAGAGTTGGACATGGCACCCATGACTCTGACCATGTGAGTTCTATCCCTGATCCAGTTTGCAACCCATCTTGTGACATATGGGTTAATATTTAAGCTGGTAAGCTTATTTATGATGCCAGAGTGGGGTATTGTGTCGAAGGCTTTCGCGGGGTCCAGGTAGGCTGTGTGGACTACCTTTCCCTCATCTATGGCTTTGGTAACTGTTTCAAAGAAGTCAACTAGGTTTAAGAGGCAAGATCTGCCTTTAACAAAGTCAAATTGGGTAGGGTCCAGTGTTTGGAGGTTCCCAATGTCTTTGTTTATGAGATCCATGATGATGCGCTCTATAGCCTTGCAGACCAGGCTAGTCAGGCTTATAGGGCGATAGTTCCCTGGATCCGTTGTGGCGCCACCTTTGTGGAGCAGGATCACTGTTGCTGTATGCCATTCTTTGGGTACATAACCAGTGGTAAGGCTGAGTTGGAACAGTGAATTTATGTGAGGGTTTAGTTCATTTTGGAGCTCGTGTAAGACACAGCCCAGGATACCATCCTGTCCCATTGATGCTGTGTTTTTTACTTTGGAGAGGGCTGCTTTCACCTGTGTGTCTGTGATGTCTGGGGAATTGCATTCTTCTGGGATAGACACTGGCTCTTTTGGGGGGGAAGGGGTGGTAAAGTTTGCACTGAACTTGTCTGCCAGGATGTTGGCAATGTCAGTGGGTTCAGTGTATTTTGTGCCATTTTGCACCAGCTCAGAGCATATCTGAGAGTTGCCACCCAGATTCTTGATGTAGCTAAAGAATGCCTAGTTATTATCTTTACAGTCTTTGGCGATTTTTCTTTCTAAGCTAGCCTTTGATGATTTTATGAAAGATCGTTTTTTGCTAGTACTGATCAGGGATGCCTTTCCTTTTTTGGATTTTGCCTTATCGTGTAACAGTTTCCTCCTTCTGTTGTATAGCTTATTTATGGCTGGTCTCCTGTTTTTGGAGGAGTGAGTCTTGGTTTTACTTGGGATGGCACGATCCATGCATTCCTGTAGGTGCTCATACAGTGCAGTGATAATATTCTTTAGGTTCTAGGTCTTAAACTGAATTTTATAAGTCACAGTAAGCACAGTGACTATTACATTTGTAATATTTTGTAAACAACTTCTAATATGTCAGCAACCACTCAAATTACACATATACTGTCAGCAGCATTTTTTTCATCTAACTGAGAGCATTCATATGAGGCTAAGGAGTTCTGTGTTATTTGGTTGTTGCGATATTTAGTAAAACATGAAAATTATATAAACTAATATCATAAAAACAACAATAAATATCTATTTGCCTGCACTAGACAGAGGTCAAATATTAGTGCAGTTGAGCTTGCCATTGTGTAAGCTTTAAGATGAAATATTTTAAAATCTTGTACATAGCATGGGTTTGGAATTATTGATGCAAATATAAACAAGCAATATTTGACGCCTAGAGGTATCAGTAGGAGTTAACTGCAGATGCACCTGGAGGCATCGCTCAGATGTAACAAGTTAAATCCAACCAGTGGGGCCATGTAGCATATAGATGTCCATGGAGGCAAGGTGGGGAACAAAAGATGGGAGAACCAGTAAGTGGGAATGACAGAACGCCAGCAGTGAGTTTTCTGACGACAACAGGAGTACCAAAATACTACAATAGGTTATATCCTATCTTAGTAGATGGGAAACAAGCCACTACTAAGAGAGACACAGCCTCTGACCTAACCATTGTGAAGCCTGCAATGGTTAAAGAGGTGCACTACTTGCTTGGGCAGTCCACTCCAATCAGAGCTTTAGGAGAGCCCCCATTCCAAATACCTTTGGCTAGGGTTCATCTTGAGTGGAAGGGTGGAAAAGGTAGCAAGCAAGTAGGTGTGTTTGAGGATATTCCTGCAGATGCTCTGATAAGGAATGGTTTTGATAATGCATTACCTTGTGTGCATATAGTTACATGCAGTCAGGCTTGGAGACAAGCATGTGGGGCTGGTAGCCTGGGGGGGGGCCCAGACAGACTGCACACTTGAAGCCAGGACTGATGTGGTGGTTACTTCAGAGAGGGAGCTACCCTGTAGCAGTGAGACTGAAGGTGAGCCACAGCTGATTTTGGGTACTGATGTTCCCTTGGACAGACCGACTGCAAGGGGAGAGGTGAGTAGTAGTACCCAGTCTGACAGTGTGGCACCACTGTCAGAGAATACCAGAATTCCTGTGGAAGGGGAGCTGGGAAGGGTTACAATGAGATTGTTAAGACAGGCTCAGCTCTCAGACCCTACATTACAAGGCCTGAGGGAGGTAGCCAGTGAGGCACCTGATTGTCAAGGAAAAGGGGAATCTGTATACTGGGACAAAGGGTATTGTATAGAGAGTGGACCCCTAAAGGAGGGCTATAGGGTGAGAGAATACAGCAGTTGGTAGTGCCTAGAGCCTACCATCTGGCACTTCTAGCCATATCCCATGATATTCCCATTGCATGTCATATGGGGATAAAGCATACCAAGAGATGTATTATGCAGAATTTTTATTGGCCTGGGATTTCCAGAGATGTAACAGGGTACTGCAGGACCTGTGAGCAGTGCCAAAAGGTAGGCAAGGTAGGAGACAAGGTCAAGGTTCCTTTGATGTCTTTGCTTGTGATTGAGGAGCTATTACAGAGGGTAGCTATGGATACTGTGGGGCCCCTGAGTACCCCAATTTTCAAAGGGAAGAAATATATCCTAGTGGTAGTAGATTATGCTACCAGATACCCTGAGGCAGTGGTCCTGTCCTCCATTGAGACAGAAAAAATGGCAAATGCTTTGTTTGAGATTTTCAGCAGGGTAGGTTTCCCAAAAGAAATACTGACTGACAGAGGTGCCAATTTTGTGTCAGACCTGCTGGCTTGTCTGTGGAAGCACTGTGGGGTGAAGCACCTAAAGACCACTCACCCCCTACCATCCCCAGACTAATGGTCTTGTTGAGAGATTAAACTTTACATTCAGGACCATGCTACGGGCATCTGCAGACCAGTTTAAGAGGGAGTGGGACAACTATTTGCCCCATCTGTTGTTTGCTTGCAGAGAGGTGCCCCAGGAATCCACAGGTTTTTCACCCTTTGAGTTTCTGTATGGGCGTAGGGTGGGGGGACCTCTAGATTTGATTCATGATGAGTGGAAGGTTTAGTATGAATTCCACAAGGAATTTGTTGTGGCATATGTCCTGAACCTCAGGACAAGGTTCAGGGAACTCATGGGCTTGGCCCACGAGAACCTGGCAGAAGCCCAACAGCAGGAAAAAGGTCTGGTAAGACAGGAATGCTCGGGCTACAGAGTATGCTGTGGGGCAGCAGGTTATGGTTATCATTTCTGTCAGACACAACAAGCTGCAGACAGCTTGGGAGGGACCCATCAAAGTGGTAAGGAAGGTCAATGATGTTAACTATATAGTTGAACTGCTAGGCAGGAGGCAGGGGCATAAACTGTACCATGTTAACATGATGAAACCTTAGCATGATAGAGAGGCCATTGTGCTGAGTATTTGCAGTTTGGCAGGAGGAGTCTGCTGGGGATCTGGTGACTGATCTCCTCAGTAAGGCTCAGACTGACACCTCAGTGGAAGGGATAGCAGTGCCCCAGCAGACTTCCCCTATTCAAGTTTGAGAAATCCGAGCAGTGTTAAGGAGTTTGGGGACATGTTCACTGGGAAATCAGGGTACACCCATGAGGTGCAGCACCAGGTGGATACAGGACCCCCAAAGGAGTATTAATTTTATTTATTTTTATTTATTTAACATTTGTTTACCGGGAAAGCCCGACTGGACACAGGTCCTTTTTCAGCAGAGGGCCGGGGAGAAAAGCTCCATGAGTAACAGTAACTTTTCATGCACACATTACAATAATCAATAAAGTAAACAAAATGTAGTATACATAACATACAAATTTGTTACATCTTGACAACAAAACCTGGGCTTTGAACATAGCTAGAACTATTTGTAGGTATGACTTATGTCAAGATATAAGGTTAAGACAGGTCGGTAGGAAAAAAGGATTAAACACCGGGGAGTAGTTGGATATGTTTTGGGTATACTGTGATTTATCAGAGCACTAATGAGGGGTTAGTACATTTATTTAATTGAGACTGTCATGCAACATTGTTTTAAATATTTCCTGTGATTTTGAACTCTGATCTTAGTGTGATTATATACTGAGTATTTTCTTGTTTAAATATATTTAAACCTTTCATTGTGGCTGATATGTGTGAGATATATTTAAGTTCTGAGAGTACTGCATACTTATTTGGTGACACTGTGGGCCACTTCTAATAGCCTTGCTCTTGGTCAAACTACCATTTGTATTAATAGTAACATTACACAGTAAGATTGGACACCCTTTGTTAAGGGCCTTAAAGTAGCTGATAAGAAGTCACTGGTGGCAGTAAAAACTACCTTATAGTCTGGGCAGAAGTGGGCATAGCTAGTAAACCTGTGACAGCTTTTCCCAGGTGTGTACTTGTGTGTGTGTGTGTGTGTGTGTGTGTGTGTGTGTGTGTGTGTGTGTGTGTGTGTGTGCGTGTGTGCGTGTGTGCGTGTGTGCGTGTGTGTGTGTGTGTGTGTATAAATCAAATCTCAAATAGTGTGTGTGTTAGCTACTTGGGCAGGGACACAAAGCACTGCTTGTACAGAGAGGGTGCTGGAGGTCTTGATTTGGCCATTAGGCTGAGATCTCAACTCTACAGCTGTGCCAGTGGGGAGTCTTACTGGGGATCTGGAGAAAGAGGAAGAAACCAGCCCCAGACTGACTGTGGTCTCTGTGTGCTCTTAAGGGAAATTGCACTGGATGCAGAGAGCTGCATCTGGAAATATTGTGTATGTACTTGTCATCCTCACAATGTACAACCCTCACTGGTGCTAGTTTTGAAGACTGAGGCTCATTGATTACTGTTGCCAGTGGAGGGGCATCACAATGCCCTGTAGTTCAGTTGAGGGTATGAATATTCCGTCTGGATCCTTAATATTTAGAGCCTGAACTTAATGTAAGTCCCTTCCAATTTCCTTATTTTATGGCGGCAGACTTTTGGGTATTAACAGATAGATTATTAGAAGTCAGACAATTCCATATCTTGGTAAAATGCATTTGTAGCAGTTTATTAATGTACTGAGTGATTTATTTCATCTTATTTTACATGTAATATCATATGTATGCAGTTGATATGTGGGAAATCATAGGGCAGATTATTGATTAAAAGAATAGGAGGAGTCCCGTCACTGAGCCCTATGAGACTCTTTTTGTTGTACATCCTATCTCTGAGATAGCATTCTTAAAGTATACTACAAAGATCCTGTTTTTGAGGCAGTTTTGGAACCGGTGAACTTCTTGAGTATCGCCAAATTTGCCTAGATGTTAAAATAGTAACTAGCAGTCTGTCATGTCCAAAGCATGTTTAAGATCCAAGAAATGTGCATCTATGAGTAATCTGTTTTTTGTATTGCTATAGATTTGGTTAGATGAAGTATATAGTTATGTTACTGTATTGAAGTTGGCATAGAATCCATGCTGTTCATCTTTAAGCATGTCATACTTTTGAATATATTTTGATATTTGCCTGTAGATTAGCTTTTTCAGAATTTTGGCTGTAGGACAGGAGTTGAGAATTGGCCGGTAAAAATAGCTACTTTTGTAACGGGCAGTATTAATGAATGTTTATGACTGAGTAGACTGGATTTGGTAGTGAGGTAGAGGGGCTGAATATATGGTTCAATGGCTGGCTAGAACAGTATTACCTATTCTTAGCAATTTGGGGTATAATGTACAAAATATGGGATGTAATGGTAGTCTTTTTATCAGATAATTCCTGAGTGCCTTTTTGGGAAAAGTTTTGAACCACTAAAGCATAGGTGGGATAAGAGATGTATTCTTGTGATTCTCCTAGGCTGAGGAAGTGCAGAGTAGTATGCACTTGCTGGTGAAGGTGAGAATGTCTGGTTTTGATGTAGAGCAGTGCCAAGAAGCAAAAAGAAAACTAATGTTCATCCTTTTGCTTTTGATGAAGCTGCTTACTTTCATTTGCTAATTTACCTGCTCCAAAGGATATAAGGTCACTTTTGAAATTGTCTGTAGAATCTGATGCTCATTTAAAAAAAAAAAAAAGAGTCAAAATTGTATATGCACGCTATATGTGTGAGATTAAAGAACAGGTTAAAATGGATATCTGTGGAGTTTTCTGAAAATGTGAAATAAATTTTCTGTATTTCACTGAGTAGAGTGCACTCAGCTAGAACTCAGTTACCTAACTTGGCAAAACATATAGCTTGGTATTCATTATTAATAAGAATCAGAAGTAAAATATTTTATCTCTTATAAACTATGCAGCTTTGTAAAATTATTATCTACAAGCAGGTCAAGATGAACTCTTGTATCCAGCTATGTCTCGCCAACATGATACGCAAAGATAGGCCAAGGACAAAAGGAGTTATTCTTCAGGAACAGAATGTTTAAAATATGGAAAGGAAACTGTCAGCAGACCAGCTTGAAAGGAAAGACTTATTATTCTAGCAAATTCTCTAAACTGCTGATGCAGGCAGAAAAGACACTATAAAGATTGGGACCTTTTCTTTTGTATGAGAGACTTTGATTATTCTATCCTTACAGACCTGATACTGTAAGCTGAAGTATGGTTTTGATGTATATACCTTTCATTGTTAAGCTAAATGTAAACCTCATGTGCAGTAAATGAATGTCGTAACAGCAGAACTGTCTCAGTGTCTTCATTGAGTAAAAGTGTAGACTACCTAAATAGTGTATTATAATTTTAACAGTGGTGAGACCTGCCCAGTCCAAACAATCGGGGGGGGGGGCTGACCTGAAGAGGTGCCTCTCCCAGTGCAACATTCCAGCACAGACCTTTTTAGAATTGATTCTTCTCTTCGTAAACTTTCTCCATTGACTGGAGGACAAACACTGCAGTGCAGTACAGGACAGTACAGTAATTTTTGTTCAGGGAGACGGTGACTCACGAGGTATGAAAATACTACTGCCAACATTGTCATATCATCAGCATCTAGTGAAAGACAGCAGAGAATTTTCCCACAACTGATCTTCGTGCCAAGACTAGCCACCTTGTCCTGAACATTTGTGGTAAATATTTTCTTCTGTTTTTCTTTTAACAATGAATGCAATTCATGAAAATGCCAAGAAGTGCACTCAGTCTTTTACTTTTGATGTGTCTGAACCATATATAAATGTGTGGAATTATTTAAATACATGGTATGATCAGCATGTTAGCACCTGTAAGTCTTTACTATGGAAAACTGACAATCCAGCATTATGTAAATGGATCTCTACCTATTATTGGTATGTACATGTTAGAGAAATATGTATTTGAATATATGTGAAGTGCTAGTTTAAAAGCAAAGTAGTATGTAATGCATTTTATTCTATTAATGATATAACAAAAAGAATGAATTCATATGTAATTGCAAGAAGTTTTTGAAACTGCAGTGTGCCTTGTTGCAAGTTGGCCTCTGACCCTGGCAGCTGCTAGCTCAGCAAGTTCTAATTTTTATGCTTTTCACAAGTGATTATCTGCTGGGTCAGGAAATTAAATATGTGAAATAATGAAATCTTCTGCTCTTTCCTGCTGGGATGATTTGGCCTTGTGTATGTGTTACTAGATAACACACAGCTGTTGGGAAAGTGTTACAAGGGAACACAGAAGTGTATTAAAAGACTGAATCTGCTATTGTATTCAAACTAGTCTGAAACCTTGAAGAAGTAACTTTAAAGAAAGACATTATGTCTGACCAGGTGGTAAGCAAGGCCGTATTGTTACCAGAGGAAAACTTTTTTTAAATATACAGCATCAGCATTATTTTATGAATAGAATACTGTAAGCTAAAGTGATGTAGATGCCCTGTGACTGACCACGTCAGTAAGGCGGGCACAACTTGAATGTAAGAAACTATAAAAATTGTGTACTTCCTGTTTCATGTCAGACAAAATTCTGTACTTGTACGTTGTTTGCCTCCTGGTGTACACTAGTAAACTTTTGAATCTGAACCTCCTGTGTATTGATCTCTTGATTTTATTTAACAGTTTGGTCCTTCCTAGCTGGAAATCCCTCAGACAGCTGCAGATCAGAGTCTACCAGTGGTCGAATACTGCGCAGGAGAAGTTACCAAAACGGTTCTTCTTGGATGAAAAGACCTCCGACTGAATTGTCATTTAAAGAGGCTGGCCACTTTCTGATCTGTGGCCGAAGAGCGGATCCTGGACGGCTCAATACCGGAGGCTCAGGTAGGAAGACTTTTGCCTTTTTTCTGTTTTAGATCAGGGACTAGGTTACAGTAAATGTTGTCAAGATTTGTTATGCAGATCAGGGACAAAAGGAATTACTGTGTATTTGGTCATAGATCAGGGTAACAGAATAAGGTAGGCAGTTATTCTAGATAAACTGTGAAAAGGAACTGAAATTTTGGTACCACGTGATAAGAAGGGTTACGTAACATTTTCTTTTAACATGGGAAATCAGTGCACTAAAGCATCGTGAGATCCGCCCCTAACCGAAGACGCAAAATATATGCAATCACAACGTTCTGATAATGTTAGGTATTATACAAAATGGGTTAGCAAATATGAATTTGATGGTAAATTAGGTAAAACTTCACTGGTTAAACTCCTTAAGCAACTTAAATCCAATGCGGGAGGTCAGGCAAAAAAGCAACGCCAATTAGGCATTCCTCAGGCACACAGGTGGATTGAGGAAGCAAACCGTAGGGAGCAGAAGACTAAAAATTCAAAAGCATTATTTTTAGACAAAGAAGATAATAACATAGTAATAGCAACGGCTCCTCCTCCCCTGCCCCCTCCTTTGCCTTTTTCAGGATATGAAGCGAGTGGACAGGCTGGTCCACCTCTGTGTTATCCTGATGTCTCAGCGAGACCACAACCATTTGTTAGAGATGCTATTGAAACTAGGTCCCGAGCAGCACGTAAAATACATGGGGACGCAGAATCATATCAAATAGAGAGAAACCTACAGGATGAGAATGAGGAAGAAATGTGTCCGCTTATAGAGGTCCCAAATCCTCATGCAGGACAGGCAGGGCAGGACCCAACTCTCTTAGTATACAGACCATGGACACCGGAGGATATCCGGAAAGCTACTGAGGGAATTCCCCATCCGAAAGTTAATTTTACGAAATTTTTAGAAGATTTGCAAGGCATGAGGTTGAGTTACCACTTGAATGGGGAAGAAGTAGAAAAAGTAGTAAGGCAAATTATAGGTCCAGATTGGCACATGATTTGTGGCACCTGGAATCCTCATAATGCAGAGCTTAAACCACTCCCACATAGTGATGCAGAACTAGACAATAGAGTGAAAGGCCTTACAGACCGAATCTCTGAGAAATGGAAACCTAGAGCAGACTGGACTTGCATTAACCAATGCATACAACAGGAAAATGAGACAGTAGATGGGTACTATGCTAGATTATTGGAATGTTTTAATAACCATAGCGGTATGACAGTTTCTGAAAATCAAGTGAATGATTCCCCGTATGAACAACAATTGAAAAATGCATTTTTAAAAGGTTGCATTACACCTATCAGTAGCTTCATTACGAAGCATATGATAGATCATCAAACAAGTAGGCTACAAGCCTTACTTGAATATGCTAGACATGCTGAAAGACATTTTAATAGCAAGAAGAAGAAGAAGGCACAAGTCTTCACTGCTAAAGACGGAGCTGAAGTATTTGTGTACAATCAGGCAAAAAGGGAAAGAAAAATGCCCAGGGAAATAAACAGTCTGACAAACGTTCAGAAGATTTTGAGGAAAGGAAAAAGAGAGGTGGATGCTTTAAGTGCGGGAAGAAGGGACATCTAGCGAGGGATTGTAAACAGAATAAAAAGGTAATCACAGAAGACAAGGGAGATGAGGACTGACTATATTATAGTGAAGATACATCATGCAGAAGTCAGAAATCATCAGGAGAAGTAAATAAACAGAGGACAAATGTAAATGTGATAGAAGGAATAGAGGAAGTGCAAGTAGATATGGAGGCTGAAGAAAGTGAAATTCTGGATTTAGCATTATTGAGCCTAGAACTCTACTTAGCAGACATGAAACCGGAAGTTACACTTCTAGTGGAGGGAAGGGAAGTCAAATTCCCGTGTGACTCAGGAGCGTCACGGACCCTGATACACCCCTCCAAGTTACCAGAACATTCTGAATCACCTGACTATATATTAGTGAAAGCTGCAAATGGACAGCTATACAGGGAACCACTTTCCCATGATATAGCAATAACTGACCCTGTTTCAGGTATGACTCAAAGAAGTAAGATTGTTGTTTCTGCAAAATGTCCAGTGAACCTATTGGGTAGGGACCTTATGCAGCTATTTGGCATAGCAGTAGTTCCGACTGTGCAGGGTATGGAGGCACAGAGGCAAATGGATATTTTTGTGGTGCGATCGGAGGGGGAAACTTTTTATTGGTACAGCCAGGACCTAGTTACGACTGGTCCAGGGGCAGTAACCGAGGAACTGATGAACATAGCCATCAGGAAAGCCCCCTCCCTTGACACTGATCGACAGCATTTGTTACACTGTACTCTATGCTACTGTAATACGCCAGGACCTGATAGAGAATATGAGCAAGAATTGTTCAGAAATCGTGCAACTAGATTACTATTACGTACTTTGTATTGGGATACTGAGGGGAACAGTGTAGCTAGCTGTTCATTACCTCAAAAATTCCTTGCATTATATAGATCAAATTGATTGCCACATGTCAGCTTGACAAAGAACAAAGACGTAAAATGGGCAGACTTAGGAGAGAAGGTAACAAGATGGGAAAAACAGACTGACTTAGAATTGTCAGAACAGGAAATACAGAAACAAAAGTTGAATTGGTTGACACAGACGCACCTGGCTGTACACTTGCAATCTAGCAAGGACAGCTGATTAGCATTTTTATTAGAAGAAGAAGAGAAAGCTTTATGTGAGATACCAATGACTCTTTGGTCAACACGCAAGTTAGATGTAGGACTTATTCGAACAGCAGGACCAGTTAAAATTAAAAGTCGGTGTTTAGGCCACAGAAAAGACAATGCCCTTTGAGGAAAGATGCAGAAATAGGAATCAAGCCTATAATAGCAGCATTACTCAGGGAAGGAGTACTGGTAGAATCTCCTGATTCACCATGTAATACACCCCTATTTCCTGTTAAAAAAGCAAATGGGGAATGGCAGATGGTTCAAGATTTAGAAGCTGTAAACAATGCAGTGATACCCAGAGCACCCACGGTGCCAGATCCACATACTTTGTTAAATGACTTAAAACCACAACAGAAATATTTCTCTGTGGTAGATATCAGTAATGCTTTCTTTTCAATACCTATACATCCTGATAGTCAATACTGGTTTGCATTTACATTTCAGGGTAAAAGGTATACCTATACTCGACTACCACAGGGATATTGCGAGAGCCCAACAATATTTGCACAAGGAATGGCTTGCAACCTGGCAGGGTTTACCCCACCAGGAGGTAGTCAAATTCTACTTTATGTAGATGACATCTTGCTAGCAGCCCCCACCCAGCAGCAATGAAGGAAAGATACTATAGCGCTATTGAAATTCTTAGCAACAAAAGGACACAAAGTGAACAAAAGTAAGTTACAACTCTGGAAAAAGCAAGTTAGATACCTAGGATATGTGATATCCAATGAAGGTAGGATATTAGACGAGGATAGAAAGACAGCAATTTTACAAGCACCCAAACCAGCAACCAAGAAGGAAATTATGTTCTTCTTGGGGACAACTAATTTTTGTTGGAGTTGGATACCAAACTATGCTTTGGAGTCTGCTCCACTAACTGACTTGATATATAAAACACCAATGGCAGCACAAGATTTATTACAATGGACACCTGAAGCAGAAACGGCTTTCTGCAGATTGAAGCAGTCGATAGCTTCTTCATTAGTTTTAGGACTCCCAAATTATCACAAACAGTTCTTTCATACCGTAGATTGCAAGCAAGGATATATGACGTCAGTGCTGATGCAACAACATGGGGATAAGCAACGCCCCATAGCCTATTATTCATCACAGTTAGACCCAGTGGAGCGATCTTTGCCTCACTGTGTACAAGCAGTGGTTGCAGCTGCAATGGCAGTACAGGCCTCGGCCTCAGTGGTATTATTCCACCCTCTCACATTGAGAGTGCCTCATGCAGTCGCGATAATTTTACTGCAAGAAAAAGTAGCATATCTCTCTCCTGCTAGACATCTTTCATGTATGACTATACTGCTGAGCCAACCTCATATGACAATTGAACGATGTACGACATTAAATCCATCAACATTACTCCCAACTCCTGCAGATGGCACACCACATAGCTGCCTGCAGGAAATTGAACAGTTAACCTTGCCTAGACAAGATCTCACAGATATGCCCTTGGATAATGCCGAGGTGACATATTACGTGGACGGCTCATGCAGAAGGGGCCCTACAGGAAAGAATCTAGTGGGGTATGCAGTAGTTACAGACACTGAAATTTTAGAAGCCCAACCCTTACCACATAACTTGTCTACACAAGCAGCAGAATTGATAGCTTTAACACGAGCATGTACTTTAGCAAAAGACAAATGTGTAAACATATATACTGACAGTCAGTATGCTTTCTCTACAGTACATGTATTTGCGCAACAATGGAAAAATAGGAGAATGATAACATCTAGTGGAAAACCAATTAATCATGCACAATTTATTTTGGAATTATTAGAATCTATACAGTTACCTACTAAAGTAGCTATTTGCAAATGTGTAGCTCATACAAAACAACAGGATAGGATTTCGAAAGGCAATGCGAGAGCTGATGCAGCTGCAAAGCAAGCGGCCTCAGACTCAGAAACTTTACTTTTGAATGAGGAATTACAACCCTCTGAGATATTAGATTTAGACATGTTAAAAACAATGCAGACGCTTACTGCAAAAGCAGAAAAACAAAAATGGGAAAAACAAGGTGCAATTCTTGAAAATGGACTGTACATTTCCAAAGAGAAAAAAACGATATTGCCATCTAATTTATTTAGATATGCAGCTTTGTTGAGCCATGGGCAGTGCCATGTCTCAACAGGGGGGATGGTACAGTTAGTAAACCGAATATTCCAAACATATGGATTCACAAATTATACCAAAAAATTTTGTGCAGCTTGTCATACTTGTAACAAGCACCATGCACAAGGGGCATTTAAACCTAAACAAGGACGTTTTCCTATACCACCATATCCGTTCCATACTATTTGTATGGATTTCATAGAGTTGAATAAGTGTGAAGGGAAAAAATATTGTCTAGTCATTGTAGATATGTTTTCTAAATGGGTAGAAGCCTTTCCAACCAAAAATCTGGATGCAGCAACAGTGGCGAACACCCTGATAAAAGAAGTAATCCCTAGATTTGGCATACCGGAAAGGATTTATAGTGACAATGGCACACATTTTGTTAACCAGACCATCCAGCAACTTGGAAGATTTTTCAGAATCTCCTCGAAAAATCATTGTGCCTACCACCCACAGTCAGCAGGACTGGTGGAAAGGTACAATGGGGTCCTGAAGAACAAACTTAGGAAGTTAGTTGAGGATACCCAGAAGAGTTGGATATACTGTTTGTCTTTAGCGCTGCTGAGTATGAGAACGGTTCCAAATGTGAAGGGTTTGACTCCCTTCGAAATGGTTTTTGAGAGAGCATATTATGTGCCTCAGTGGAAAGCTCTCATGCCTGCAGAGCAAGAGGCTGACAGTTCATTAGCTAGTTATATGAGGAAACTGTTAACAAATAAATCTGTTTTGCAGTTTAACTCTTTTTCATATAAAAAACAGACCAGACCAGTGGAAGCAGTTCTGGCTCCAGGAACTTGGGTGTGGTTAAAAGTGACAAAGAGGAAGAATTGGGCAAGTCCAAAGTGGGAAGGACCGTACCAGGTACTGTTGGCAACACCTACTGCAGTCAGAGTGGCTGAGAGGACGTCCTGGGTCCATTTGACACACTGCAAACTGGTAAAGAACTTTCAACTTGATAAAAACTTTGTGACTGATATACAACAAGGGCAAAATGGCCAAGAATAAAGCAAATAGAATTACAGATCAACCCCAGAGATGTTGCATAATCATTTTGTTGAGTATACATTTATTAACTATAATTGTGACAATTTTCCTCTTGTTGTGGTTTTTCCTACACTCAACCACACAAGTAAAAGTTGGAAGACGTGACAAAACATCTATAGACTGGCATCCAAATTTTAACACATACCTAGCCATGAAGCGTGTATATGCAGAGACTATGAACATTTCAAATTGCTGGGTTTGTACAGCTATACCAACAGCATATGGAGGACTGTTAATGTCCGCTGTCCCTCTGGGGATAAATGAGACTTGGGAAAATTAGATTTTTGACACAGGGACTGTGAGATCACAGGACAAAATAGCTTTATTTTTACCTGTCACACAAAAGGGAATTGTATGTTTCTATAAAAATGATACTCTCCAGGTGGGCTGGAGCAATTGTAATATAATGATATCTTATCAGTGTTATATTAAGACTAGTAATGGCAATACTTTTTGCAATACTAATTATGACTCATATTTGAACTCAATAAAAACAACCGTGAATGAAATTCGCAAGAATCCTGTTTTATTTAAACAATTGTCAGTTATAGACTAGAAAATGTTTCATGCAGGGTTAATGCGTATTAGTACTAAAGTAGAAAATTGTTATTTTATTTGTGGGAAAAAAGCATACAAATGGCTACCTGAGAATTGGTCCGGCAGTTGTTTTTTGGGTTATCTGGTTCCGGCTATAAGACATACTGCAGAATTACCTTTGGGTATGATATGAAACCTGAAGGTCCAGTCGAGAAACCTGTAAATCCAGTGGGACGGATCGAAGCTGGCTGGAAAGACCATAATACCGTAAAGGATAAAAGCAAATTGACTCATATGGACTTGAGTGACAGTGTTATATCTTGGGCAGGAATATTCCCAGCATATGGAGCAGTCAAATCAATCTGGGAATTGAGGAAGCTGTAGAAACGTCTCGAAGTAATGAGTAATGCAACTTTCTCTGCCCTAGAACTGGTGACTGATGAACTGAATGCAATGAGAACTGTTGTGCTACAAAATCAAATGGCTCTTGACTTCACCCTAGCGACGAGAGTGGTACGTGCGCACTTATCAAAGAAGAATGCTGTGCATTCATTCCGGACAACAGGCATGAAATTAATAATCACCTAGAGGTAATTCAGCAGGTATCAGCCATGACTGAACCAGGCCCAAACCTACTGACAGACTTCTTCCAGAATCTATTCGGGGGTGGGGTTCCATCCTAATGAATATTCTGATTGCTATTTGTGTGGGTTTACTCCTATTAGGAGCATGTGTTTGTTGTGGAATTCCCTGCATGAAAAGATTAATCAAAGATTTTATTGATGTATCTGTTACTGAAACTTTGTACCAAGATATTGAGATTGAAAAATTAATCTCAGATGAAAACTTTTTCTGAAGTATAGATCAAATGACTCACCTAGCTGAAAATCCTTAGTGGAAGAGGTTAGGAGATGAAATGACATTATGCATACTTCAAAATAGAATAAAAAGTATTAATAGGAGGGAAAATGTTAGAGAAATATGTATTTGAATATATGTGAAGTGCTAGTTTAAAAGCAAAGTAGTATGTAATGCATTTTATTCTATTAATGATATAACAAAAAGAATGAATTCATATGTAATTGCAAGAAGTTTTTGAAACTGCAGTGTGCCTTGTTTCCTCTGACTCTGGCAGCTGCTAGCTCAGCAAGTTCTAATGTTTATGCTTTTCACAAGTGATTATCTGCTGGGTCAGGAAATTAAATATGTGAAATAATGAAATCTTCTGCTCTTTCCTGCTGGGGTGATTTGGCCTTGTGTATGTGTTACTAGATAACACACAGCTGTTGGGAAAGTGTTACAGGGGAACAAAGAAGTGTATTAAAAGACTGAATCTGCTATTGTATTCAAACTAGTCTGAAACCTTGAAGAAGTAACTTTACAGAAAAACATTATGTCTGACCAGGTGGTAAGCAAGGCCGTATTGTTACCAGAGGAAAACGTTTTTAAATATACAGCATCAGCATTATTTTATGAATAGAATACTGTAAGCTAAAGTGATGTAGATGCCCTGTGACTGACCACGTCAGTAAGGTGGGCACAACTTGAATGTAAGAAACTATAAAAATTGTGTACTTCCTGTTTCATGTCAGACAAAATTCTGTACTTGTACGTTTTTTGCCTCCTGGTGTACACTAGTAAACATTTGAACCTGAACCTCCTGTGTATTGATCTCTTGATTTTATTTAACAGTACATAAGGCAAAAGTGCCACAGAATGTACAAAAATGTGCTATTTGCAATGATTTAAATGTTGCTTTTTGCATGCTTTGTTATAAACATATTGTACAAAACCTGGAACACAACCAGGATAAATTAATGCCTGAAACAGACAATCGTTCTTGTTTCTATATATCCTGTTGCAAAAAATTTGTTAGAGGGTGATGCAGATGTCAAAGTTTGTACTTTACAGTCTGATTTGCAGGAGTTTAAAGACTGGATTTCTAAAGTTAGCAACCAGCAGGATCTTGACCTCATGGGTCATTTTCAGACTTACTGTGATAAATGGAATGCGTCTGGTAAACTGCATGCTGACACCGCTGAATGTACAAAATAATTTTCTCAGTTTTTGAAAGTCTCACAGACTGAAATTAAGACCTTCACACAAACTGTTATTGAACAGGGCAGTAAAGCTATTGGTATGATAGAAGGGTTAATGAGTAAAATTGTCCTTTTGCAAGAAAAGTATGACAAGCATCCGGCTGATGCACAGCATGACAAAACTGTTGCTAGGGAGGAAATAAACACATTACGAGCTCAGTTGGAGACACAGGAATCTGAGGTTGCTAGAGCAACAGACTTATCTAATCAAGACCTTTTAAAATTACAAGCCCTGTTAGAGGAATATCAAGTTAAAGCATTAGAAACTACAGTTACAAGTCCTATAATAGCCTCAGCAGGATTTTCTGCTGAAGTTTATCATCAGTCTAGGATGTTAGAAACTCTCCCTAAGTGGAATGAAGAGAAGAGTATTTTTAATAGCATGATTACATTTGAAGCTTGGGTTCTTAAAACTGTAGGCACCGTATGGAATGATACACTTGAACGTTGTTTCTGGAATTTTATTCCACAACGTTTTATGGCTTATATTCAGCAAAAGCAGTATCCAATACAAACTAAACACCCAAGAATGACAGCAGTATTGTTAGCGTACACTAGGGGGCAATCTCTCACACCACCACTTTTAGATCAGTTTCAAATGACAGTTTGTGATTCTTTAGAAGAACAAGCAGAACATTATCAGCTGGCATATATGCTAGTCAATGGCAGTGATGAAAAAGATATGAAAGATGTCAATTTTCAAAAAGCTGTTATGCGCTCCTATTTTGGACCATTTGGAAGGTGTTTGGAAGGTGTCCCAGGGGATATTAAACTTATTTATGAGGAATCTTTAAACACACTCACAGAGTTAGTCGATAAATTGCTGCAAGCACGTATTATGTGTAAAGATAATGCTATTCATAAGCAAAAGATTTACACTCCCTGTTCTGCACCCATTGTTAGTGAAGTAAGGGGAAGGGGGCATGGGAGATGGATTAATCAGGGACAGCAAGTCCCACAGCAGGTAGCAGGACAATCACGTCAAGGGCAAGTTATACAGGGGGAACAATGAGCAGCTTCAGCTCCCCCAGCCACTCAGTTAAATTCTCAAGTTACTCAATCTATAGTGGGTCCTCAAAAGAGACAGCCTATTTGTTATTCCTGTAAACAGGTAGGTCAAGCTAAAAATGGTTGTAAATATTATCACAGATGGTGCCAGGAACAAGAGGCAAAGGGTACGTTTCTTACCATGAAAAATTTTGATAAGCCATGTGTACCACAACAACAACAGGTAATGCAGCCAGAACTACAAACACAGCAGTACACTTCACAGCAATATGAGACAGAGGTTAATAGGGGACTACAGCAATGACCCCTATATATAGAACAAACACTCAACAGTCAGCATTCTCAGTACAGCAAAGGGATGATGTCAATGTGTCAATGTACAAGGTAATATTGTTAGCACACAGGATACAACTGTCCCTTCTGACTTTGTTTCTGATGGTCCAGTAAATCCTAATTATCAGCAGCAAATAGCCTTGCATCATGAACTTAATCGATCTTCTTATGTTGATTGTGAAGAGGTCGAGGAAACACTGCAATTATGTCCTTTGCAGTCCAATACCACCGATGATTTGGGGTGGGAAGTAGATCTACTATAGGGGTGTGGCCCCCTTACTCAAGTCTCTTTCTTGACTAACTTCAAGAAAGGGAAAAATGGATGGCCACTTATCAACATTTGGGTAGAGGGGAAACCTGTGGGAAGATGTTCTTCCAGATACAGGAGCGGCCGTTGCAGTGACAGGTAGGCATTTGTCTCCTGACGTCTCTAAACGTACATTTATTTCAAGTTTTAATGGCTCTGGATGTCTAGCCATAAGTAGTAAACCTATGCAAGTACAATTCTTCTGTCAAGGGGAACCAGTGAAAGGGGTATTTTTGATGCATAATTCTTGCACCTCCACAATCCTGGGAATGGATATATTGTCCAAAATGGGAATTGTCATAGACCTTCCTAATGGCATTATATGACAAGGACAAGGTCCCATGTTATGTATGACTGAGGCAATACATGTATCAAACAGTTCTGAAAACAGCCGTACTGTCAGCCTTATTGAAAATAAAGTATGGTTAAAGGTAAAACAACAGTTCCCTACACTGTGCTCTCAAGGGCCCACAGACTGCAGGAAGCTACAGGAAGCAGTTTCTGTAGGCAGTGACGAAGATTTTATTCCACCATTTCAAAAACAGTATCTGATCCCAAAGGAAGAAGAGACAGACATGCAAAATTGCATACAACGATGGCTTGATGTGGGAATAATTCAAAAGGGAAATAGCCCTACAAACTCACCCATATGGCCAGTTAAAAAGAAAGATGTCACTTACCAATTGGTTATTGATTTACAAAAAGTGAACCAATTCATGACTCCCCGAGCTCATCTGATTCCAGGGGTCCCAGAGCTAGCAGCAAGAATAAAACCACAAAGTCAGTGGTTTATGGTCACAGACTTAGCTAATGGCTTCTTTGCAGTGCCACTGCAGAAAAAAGATTGGCAAAGGTTTGCCTTTACTTTTCAAAATGAACAGTATGCCATGACGTGGTTACTGCAGGGATTTCAAAACAGTCCGGTTATATTTCACCAAATAGTTGGGCGAATACTACAAGGTCTACAGTCTGATAATTCTGTTCCGCATTACATTGATGACATACTAATACAGTCTGAAACAAAACAACAGCATTTAGCTAAAGTGACACAGGTCCTTCAAACACTGCAGGAGGCAGGGTTTAAGGTTAAAAGTGAAAAGGTACAATTCATGTAATTTAAAGTAAAATTTCTAGTTACTATTTTATGTCCTTCCGGGCATACTCCTTGTTCATAGAGGGTGCAAGGAATTTTGCAAATGGATAAACCGGTTACCATTCTGGATTTGCACAAATTTCTGGGTATCATGAATTATAATCGGGAATTTATAGAGGATTATGCCAGCATGGATGCTCCTCTGTATGAAATGCTTTCTAACCAGAAAGAATTACCCTTTTTGGAGTGGGGACCAAAGGAAAATATGGCTTTTTGTAAGTTAAAGGAAGCATTAGCCAAGGCTACAGAATTAGTAGCTTCAAGTCTAACATGTCCTTTTGTGTTACAGGCAGCAGCTGGACTCAACACACTCTCTGTTGTGCTTTTACAGGAGTGGCCTCAGGGCTCTGATTCTAGAATGGAAAATACTTTACTCCCCATTACATTTTTCAGTAGGAAGATAACACATGTTGAGAGTGGATATCATCCATGAATTCAGCAACCTTTGGTCATTTATAGGGGTTTAAAACAAACTGAATACCTAACAGCTTTTTCTAAAGACATTATAGTACAGACGCTGCATTATGCCATACAAGCTTTGGTAAATGAGACTCAGCTAAATAAACTGACTAATGACATCAGTTAAGCAGTGTTTGCAAAATGGTTGGCATTATTTAGTGTCAAGCAAGTTACAATAAAGGCAGGAGATAAGTATTACTTATCTAATTTCATGGGATATGAAGGAAAATGACACAAATGCATTAGGCACATTTCAAATCCAGAAAAACCCATTCTGTCTCCTGATTTTCAGGAAGACAGACCATCCATCTTTGTTGATGGTGCTCGATTTTGGGACAAAGGACAATATCAGACTGGATTTGCAGTAGCACCAGAAAACCCTTCTATGGGACAGCCGACTGATTCAGTTACCGGGACATATGTCTGCTCAGCGAGCTGACCTGGAAGCAGTTCTTTATGTGTTACAGCATTTTCCACCTGTGAATATTTTTTCAGACAGTGCATATGTAGTTAATTCTCTGCGGCTGCATATGTCTATATGGGCAAGGAGAGGGTTTGTTGATAACATGGGAAAACCACTCAAGCATGCTTGTGAGTTACAGACTGTTTGGAATTTGGTTCGTAGTCAGTCCCTTGTGGGTTGTTACAGTATCTTAAAGGTAAAAGCTCATCAAAAAACTACAAATGAAAATTTTCAGTTAAATAACTATGCTGATTAGATGGCAAAAAAGGCAACAAAGGAATGAATGCAATTGTATCTTACAGAACACCTTTCTAGTGTACCAGATAAAACCACTGCAGTACATGCCATACAGACATTTTCAGTTCAGAATTTGCAACATGATTTGCTGCAGATCCAAACTAAGTTTGGACTACATGAAGAGTTAGAAAAATGTATTCTTGCAGGAGAAAGTCCAGGGCAACATTATGCAAAATGTTTTGATGATGGTTCTAGTCTTCCTTATATACCATACTAACAGGCACGACAATTAGTGAAATTTAATCATCAGGTATTGGGACATTTGGGTACACAAAAGTTATGGCCCATTGTAAAGAACAAGTACTGGCATCCATAGTTAAAGAAAATCTGTGATTTAGTGCATGCTGAATGCTTAATATGTTTGCAGGTTAATGCTCAATTAAAAAAAAAAACAGTTACTAAGGGTAACTCCAGTGGGTGGACCTTGATATGCCATCCAAATTGACTTTGCAGGTCTATTACCCCCAGATAAAGGTGAGTACAGGTATCTTCTAGTGGTAGTTGATGTTTTTCAAAATGGGTTGAAGCAATTTGTACAAAAACAATGATGGCTAAGGCTACAGCAGAAGCCTTATGGAAAAACATTTTTTGTCATTGGGGATGGCCATGAGTTATCAAATCCGATAATGGGCCACAATTTGTCAGTAAACTGATGAAAGCTCTGTGTGATTTGCTTGGTATCCAGAAACAATTTCATGTTCCTTACCATCCCCAGCCTAATGGGATAACTGAAAGAATGAACAGGACTCTTAAGGAACACCGTAAGAAAGCCTGCTTGGAAAAGGACGTAAATTGGGTAAAACATTTGCCTGGAATCTTGCTGGGAGTCAGAGAAACTCCACACAGTAAAACAGGAATCTCACCTTTTGAAGTCATGACAGGTCAAAAAATGCCTGTACAATTGCCATTCAATCTTACTGTTAGTACAAACAGACCATTATTAGAAATTGCACAGGATCAACAATGGTTAAAAGATATTTCTGAATTGTGTCAAAGCCTATCAGAAATGCAAGCATTCAAATTATGGTCAAAGGATCCTGTTATGCCATAAGAAAACCTTCTCTCTGGGACACAGGTATTGATCAAGACATTCCAGACGGACTGTCCGTGGGATAGTAATTGGCAAGGACCTTTTGAAATATATGCTCAGTTAGGACCTCTAGTGTACAAAGTTAAAGGAAAGAAAAAGAACAAAATAATTCTTGTTCACATAGATCAGTTGAAAGTCATTAAGTGAGTTCATGTTTTGTGTTTTTTTTTTATTTTGTAGACTCATGGCAAATGCCAAGCCTGAAACAGTTGAAAAAGCATGTATCAAAACAACTTTTCAGATTAATACCACTTACGTGGAAAGGTTATATTATTGTACATAATGAAGATTCTGTTTGTTATTGTACTGACTGTGCTCATTGGAGCCCTTGGGGTAGGGTGTCAAACAGGAGAAATGCTAGTTTGGAAAATAAACAATGACAATAATTCTCTAAAGCTAGGTTGGAGTGAATGCTCAAAGATAAATCTTTTTTTGTGAGCAAAGACAGCAGGACAACTTCACTTCTCCATCTAATGCTAATTGTTTCTTTGGGCATATAATAGTTCCGAGTAATGTTACCTTTTGGTCCGCTGTTATGGGTCATTATTACATTCAACCAAATAGGCCTAAGGTAACCCTTGAATTTGATTCCAAAGTTTCTATTAAATGTTGTCAATTTTCTATATTTTATTTTGGAAAAGGGGAAAATTCAAAGAAATATCCACCATCAACACATCGGCTAGTTTTCACTTATGTGAAGAAATGTGGTAATCATACCATACAGGGACTTAGTATTCCTCCCAATAATACAAAAGTACAACTAAATGTTACTACTGGAGTTTCTGAAATATGTACTAATACCATAGTCATTACAGGCAGCATACATTGGGCATATGTTCTATCAATATTAACAGGTAAACCTATCTCTGTTCATACAGACGATTTGGTTAAAATCCCTTCTACCTGTAAAACGGTAGGCAGACAGTATCAAAAGTTTGTAATACATTTTAACATCACATTCCCAGACACAGGCAGGTGCCGATATAAAAGGGCATGGTATTATACTCTGCTAGGAAGCCTAGGTACAGGTATTGGAGCTATTAATGCAGCTGATGTTGAAATTCTGGCTAATCGATTAAAAGTAGTGGGGGAAGATAGCTCTCAGATTGAGCATTTACAAGCATCTTGGAATCCAGAAATATGGAAGACATACCTGCACAATATAAATTATCAGCAGCAATTTTTAGACAAGTATGATGCTATGCAGCTATATCAGTTGAAATTTGATGGTAACATAACAATTTTTGTAAACTGGACAAAATGCACTATGCAATCTTTGTATTTGGAAATTCAGAAAAATAGAGTACAAACTGAACTTATGTTACAAAATGAAAATGTGTGGCAACAATTGTTTAACAAATGGATACCTAACATACTGTACTCCACAATATTGTACAGGAAAGTTTATGCATTATAATGTTACTGATACAACTATTATGCATCAATTTACTGTGTTACCTATGATATTTCTCGTACCAGAAGGGTATGAGTATTGGTTTCCACAATTTGAAGGTAATTATATATATATAATAGGAAAAACACATAAAATCGAGTATTGTAGACAGACTCAAAATGGACTAATTTGTGGACAGCATTCGCCTGTCATTCTGTTAATTTATCTAAATGGACTATTATGCTTTCTTCTTTTCAAATGTTTATAGAAGTGGCTCCTCAGTATATTTGCCTGGTTACAGATCAAGACGTAGGTCATAATTTAAAATTACCTTTTGTAGGATGTTTATCACATGTTGATTTCCTTAAATGGAATAATAAGAGTTATGTGTTTACTAAACCCATAGAAGTGAATATTTCCAAAAACTGGAATTATGACTTAATACAGCTTCCAATATATCTGTATCCTTGGATAATTTAAAAAAAACATAATGAACAATACTAAAATTCTCAGAGAGTATTTGGAAAAAAAGAAATAAAAGTATTCTGTATTATGAGGCATTAAGCATCACTGCAAAAGATAAACTACTTAGTTTGGCTGAAAAGACCAAAAAAGACACTGCTCGCAACTGGTGGGATATCTTTATCGATTGGTCAAAATCAGGAAAAAAATCTGTTAAATTGGTTGATACACCCTGTATTAGTAGTGTTAGGCATTAAAGTCATGCTATATGGAATTGCTACTAAGTTATTTGCGAAAAAATTATAGAGTTCAGGAAATCATGATGGTTAACCTGAATAAACTGGAGAAAGTTTTAATGTGTGCCATTAAAGAAAAAATTGAAAATGAACAGTCATTTTCTGCTTTTTAAATAAAAAGTGGGGATTGTGAGAGTAAAGAACAGATTAAAATGGATTTCTGTGGATTTTTCTGAAAATGTGAAATAAATGTTTTGCATTTCAGTGTGTAGAATGCACTCAGCTAGAACTCAGTTACCTAACTTGGCAAAACATATAGCTTGACATTCATTGTTAATAAGAATCAGAAGTAAAATATTTTCTCTGTTATAAACTATGCAGTTTTGTAAAGTTATTATCTACAAGCAGGTCAAGATGAACTCTTATATGCAGCTGTGTCTCGTCAACATGATACACAAAGATAGGCCAAGGACGAAAGGAGTTATTCTTCAGGAACAGAATGTTTAAAATATGGAAAACAAACTGTCAGCAGACCAGCTTGAAAGGAAAGACTTATTATTCTGGCAAATTAAACTGCTGATGCAGGCAGAAAATACACTATAAAGATTGGAACCTTTTCATTTGTATGAGAGACTTTGATTATTCTATCCTTACAGACCTGATATTGTAAGCTGAAGTACAGTTTTGATGTATATACCTTTCATTGTTAAGCTAGATGTAAACCTTGTGTGCAGTAAATGAATGTCGTAACAGCAGAACTGTCTCAGTGTCTTCATTGAGTAAAGGTACAGACTACCTGAATAGTGTAGTAGCAATTTGGGGTATAATGTACAAATACGGGATGTAATGGTAGTCTTTTTTATCAGCTAATTCCTGAGTGCCTTTACCACTAAAGCAAAGGTGGGGTAGGAGATGTATTCCTGTGATTCTCCTAGGCTGAGGAAGTGGTAGTACACACTTCCTGTTGAAGGTGAGAATGTCTGGTTTTGATGTAGAACAGTGCCAAGAAGCAGAAAGAAAACTAATGTTCATTCTTTTGCTTTTGATGAAGCTGCTTACTTTCATTTGCTAATTTACCTACACCAAAGGATATAAGGCCACTTTTGAAATTGTCTGTAGAATCTAATACTCATTTTAAAAAAAAAGTGTCAAAATTATATCTCCACGATATATGAAAGCAAACATGATTTAAGTGCCAGAGCACTTGAAAACTACCAACCAAAGGTCAGTATGTCAGTAGATAATATAGCTATTTTCCCAGTATCTCCTGTTGATATAGAACCTAATATATTATAACAAATGTGGTTGGTAGGGACATTTCAGATAGCAGTGACGCTTGATGTGCTATTGTGGAACAAACACAGTCAAGCAATTTTTCTACAACTGAGGTTCTAAACAGCCCATGTCAGATAACTGAGAATGTTGCAATAGAGAGAAATGACACGGCTGCAATGTATGCAATGAAAAGTAGCAGTGATGATGAAAATTTTATTACTACTTTTTCTGTTAGATTCCACCCCATTTGCAAAAAATTGGACAAGTTAATGGTAGCAGTAAACGGTATTTCACAAACGCAGGCTACCATCAAAGGTATTGAAGGAAGACAAATGGCCGAAGTGACTCAGATATTTGACTTACAGAATAAGGTTTCATCAGCTGAAATGAATATTGAGATACTTAAAAACAGAATGGAACAGTTTGAGAAAGGACACATCTCATTGCAAAATAAGTTGATGGACATTGAAGCAAAAATGAGAAGTAAGAATCTGAGAATAACTGGAGTACCAGAGGCATGAGCTATAACAAAAGTCTTAGACTGTACCTTGCAACATATTTATATTCCATATTGAATGAAGAAAATGCCATTCAATTGGATTGATATCACATATCCTAACACTTTTTTGGATATCTTCAAAAAATTATCCTTGACCAATTACTGTCACATTTATAAATAATAACAACAAGGAGAAAATGCTTGCAGCTGCCATAAGAAAAAAGAAAATTCAATCATAAGGTCCTTCACTGTTTATCTTTGCAACTTACCTCATGATTTAGTCGAGTACTGACAGATTTTTGCTGACGTAAGAAACAGTTTATGTCAAAAGCAAATTAAGTTGAGTTTTGTGCAAACCAGTTCCCTTAACTTTTTCCATAGAAGCTGAAGCCAGACATGGACTTTCCATCATAGGAATAATTTGACTTTTGTTTCCCCAAATATTTCCTTAATTTTTTTTTTACTTATTCTTTGTTAACTTGGCTAGAGCCATTAGGCTCATGGCCTCTTTTTAGGGGAGACCTGAGGTGCTATTTTATACTACTAGGAAAAATTTGACCATGGCATGAGAGCACTTCTAGTCTTTTTGATTGGTGCCATTGGATCTTTACATCCAATTGAGCTACCATCAATTCAAAGAAATGGGGCTCAGTTGAGCATCTTATCTGAAGGACGACACAGTCTGGTGTGCAGCACCCTCTTTATGCTGCACTGTGGTGTCTGCAATCCATCTACTTGGTGTGGGAAAAGGATGCAAAACCTTCTCCACCAAAGGGGAGTGTGCTACCTGTTGCTTTATTGACACTAATAATGGCTTGCCCATCGAAATGTGGACATTGCTTTGGATATATACCTAAATTTGTGTTACTTCCCTCTATTGCAAACATCTTTCTTATTCTAATTTTCTACATGGGTGTAGTGTGTGGAATCTATTTTTATTTTTCATGAAGGACATGTTTTCACTGAGAATGAAGGTATATGTTTCTTGTTTGAATAAGTGTTAATGGAGATTAAAATAATTTCACTCAATACTAATGGTCTACATATATGCATACATCCACAACCCCTTTTTGCTCATGGGATCAGGGTGTCACTTTGACAATGACAATCATCTAGAGCTAAGGTTCATACCGCCAGGTGGATACTTTTTCAAAATTGATATGTGTGCTAAATATTTTTTGAAAGGTGTCCTGAAAATATATTTTTAGACCAAGAAACACATATCAGTGATGTGCAGTGTGAATTAAAATATACAAAGTACAACTGGATTATAATTGCTTATAATAACTTTGGTACAACTAAAACAACTCAGATTACTATTATTATTAATAATTCTTGTGTTGGATATGTTAGTAGTGTTTATCAGCTGTGTCTTTGAAAAAGTGATACTAAATGTAAGACAGTTTGGTCTGTTTATGGCACCTTTTCTGAATATCATTTATTGTTAGATAGCCTTTGTCAAGCATTACAAGAATTGGATGACCTTGTTGTGATTATTTGAGGATGTTGGCATGTCATAGTAAATCTAATATTTGATAGATTTTTCTTCCTGGTAGGAATGGACATCAGATGAACTATTGTTGCAGACTTGTTTATAGCAGGAAAAACTATATGATAGCTGATGGGCTAAATTCCCTAATGAAAGTGAATATACTTATATTTCCCATATGGCTAAATTATGCTTGAGAACTGATTATTTTATATCATCATATGACCTTATTCAAAAAGAGCACAGTAAAAAACAAAACAAAACAAACAAAAAAAAAACAGATATTCTGTTCATTTTCTGATCATGTCACATGTAAAATGTCATAGAAGAGGCCAACTGGTTTAACTAATCTCATTTTTGGAACATGATTAAAAGTGAAATAAAGAATACTGGAATATTAACAATTGTATAACAACATCCTTTAACCACAAATTGGACACTTTTAAACTTATTATTATTGACCATAGGGTCACTTGGCAAGTAAAAGAAAAATTGTAGCAGAAGGTAAAAAGCCTTGAAGATCAAAAAAATGTTTTAAATAAACTTATATCAATAAATTCTAACAAATATATTCTATTATGGAAAAGGTGTCTGAAGAGAAAATAAGATGTGAAAAACAAATAAGAAGTTTGAGAACTAAGGATAAGTTTAAGCATAGTTCCTTATATAGTGATAAAGTTGGAATAGTGCTAGTTTCTCACTGCAGAAGATAAACTTATAAGAATGCTTTCAGGAAAATCAAAGGCAAAGATGGAATAAAATGCGTGTCTGTTAGAGAAATTTCTAACATTACTTCATCATTTCAAAAATGTACAATAAATACTGTTTGCAAAATGATACGATAATACAAGAATGGGTAGAAGAAGCTCCCAATAAATTCTTAAAAGATTTTGATATTGCAGTACAAAATATTACTGACAGCATATCTTTCCTAAGAAGAAAGAAAGAAACAACAAAGGGCCAGGATATCATGGGAATACTACATCATGTAAAAGCAGTCCCTTATTTTCTTCAATTAATCAATTATACGACAATTTCAAATTGGGAAATTCCAAAAACTGTGCAACAGGCTGAAATAATATTGATCAAGAAAGAACAAAAATAGGGCACATTAACAGAACATTATAGACCCATATCAATACCGAACACTGATTATCAAATTATCATTAAAGCTACTAATTAAAATATGGGTTAGCTACACATTTTTAAACACCTTTATTAAAATATCACCTAAGATATAAGCACACATACATTAATAGAAAAGAAAACAAAACATACTAACATTTTTTCCATTTACACACATTATGCTTTACAAGATTTCTTTCTATATAACAACTGTCTTTCAGTCCAACATTACATAAATCACTCAGTTCCTGCCTTCTCTTAAACATCACTCCTTCTCCTGAACATTATTTTGTGCAAATCATTCCCACAAATTCCATTATTTCTATATAATTCATTCCTTCCCTTTTTTAAAGATCAGTCTTTCAGTTCTTTTATCTCATTTACAATATTCATACTTCAAATACAGTTGACTTAGATTTTGATTTCCATTTTCTAATGATTGCTGTTTTGGCAGCCAGCAGAATTAAATGTAATAAGGTCTTACTATGTCTAGGAAATTCAGATCATGTGCCCCTGCTCAAAAGAACCATTTTCTTGAGAAAAAAGAGAACAATTTCCTTAGAGAGAGACATTTACTCCCCCGATATTTCTAACAGAGTACTCTGTAAGAAATGTTCTGACTCTGACAACTCATTATACTCCCATAAAACAAGTTAACAGTTATCTCTTTATTCCCTATCACACTCCATTTGCTATCTGCCTAAAGATAAATTGTTTGAAGTCTTCTTGGGGTATAAAAGTATCTATGCAAACACCTCCAAGCAAAAATCCTAAACCTTCTGGGCTATGTTACATACTTGGGAGTCATACATATGTCCTCTCAATGTTCCTTTGTAAATTGCTTTTCCAGTCTCTCTTCCCAATCTTTTTTAACCTCCTCTGATTTACTCTTATAGTTACCATGCAATATTTTACATGCCATCCTAATTAACCCCTTTTTAACAGCATCTTCTATTCTAGATTTGATTAAAAACACTACCAGAGTGAGCCTTTAACTTAGGATTCACCTATCCCTCTCTCTTTGCCTATACTCTGGATAGGGGATGCAGTCTCTTATCTGCAGTCCTAACGTCTTCTTGGCCTCATCCCATTCTATTTCCTTTCCCTCTCAAGTTATTTTCTCCTAACATCTTGGTTCCTTTGCCAGTTTTCTCCAGAAAATTCCAGCCCCCTCTAGCCTGCATTCTTTTCCTCTATTTGCAATCATTTTGCAAGATCTTCTTTCTTCATTCATGTGTTGACTTAGTTCTTATAATCGTTTCTGCAACTTTACAAATATAATATTATGTATGGTGATTATTATTATCCTTAAGAATCTGTATTCAGAACCCCAGTATCTCCTTAATTTTGAACCCCTCCCCATCATCCCTTTTTACTTTGAATTATAAAATTATGTTTGTGTTATGTGAGCCTTAACTGTGTAGCTCTAAAATATCCTTTCAAATCAGCTAGTCCTAAACCACCTTGTTCTATTGGAAAAATCAGCAGACCCCATTTAACTCTACCCCTCTTTCCTTGCCAACATTTTTTTTTTACTCTTCAGCGGTTAGTGTTGTCGCCTCACAGCAAGAAGTTCTCCCGTTCGATTCTCGGCTGGAGCGCCTTCTGTGTGGTGTCTGCATGTCCTTCCTGCAGTTGAGTGATGTCTAAAGATATGCATGTAGGTGCATGCATGAATGGGTGTGCCTTCTTTGAATGTTGGGCATCGGGCTGGCAACTTGGCACCGTAAAAATCCACTGCCAATCATTAGGGGACTGGAGGTCCACTGTGGTGACCCCTAACCGGGAAAATCCAAAAGAAGACATTAATTATTATTCACAACTTTCCTCTGGTTGATAAAAATATATCTGACCTATATATAAAGCTAAAACATTTTCACTGCTCATATCTTATTATTCATATCCATAACAAGAGCTTCTAGTTTCTCAGTTTTTGTATTATCTTTTGTTTGGTCTCTTCCTAAATATCCTTAGCTATCATAACAGAATCCTTTTTCATATAAACTCATAAATACTTCATCTTATCATGTCCCCATAAATATGGATATTGCTGGACCAAATCATGTGTGGGTATGTAATGTACGTCTATAGCCTTTGTTTTATCTTCATTAATTTTATATCCTGAAAAGACTTGAAACTGTCTCAAAATGTTCCACAGCACTAATATGCCATTTTCTGGATTTATTAAGTACAAAATAATATCATTTGCAAATAAAGTCAGCTTTTCTTAATTACCATAACAATCACATCCTTGAATTTCTGAGTCCCTTATTTTCTTTGCCAGTGACTCTACATATAAAGCAAATAAAAAAGGGAAAGAGGACACTCCTGCCTGGTCCTTCTGTTCAACCTCAACTTATTGGAGAGGTATCCTCCCTCTTTAATTCTTGCTTCTGAGCCTCTATATTCCATTGTCCTTATTATTGCTCAGGAAATGCAAATATATCCAGTGCCCTACTCATAAAATCCCAGCTAACTCTGTTGAATGCTTTCTGTGCATCAAGACCCACCAATAACAGTGGCAATTTCTTACATTCTGCTTCCCTCTGGATCATTATTGTTTTATTAATTCAAACAACAGGGGAGCCACCAAAGCAAGTCAAAAATGCGAGCAAACAAGCAAGCTAAAGAGCAGGAGTCACAATTTGTATAAAATCCACTGAGTTTATTGTACAAATGGTAAGTGCTTTCACAAATAAATTTGCTTTATCAGACCTAACTGATCAGATGAGGTCATTTCCTTTTATACTCAGTTAAATTCAAACTAACCAATCATGCGTTACAAATAAAAAAATATATAATACACGAATATATGCAAATGTGTGAGATAAAATTATAAAATATCCTCTAATTAACCTACAAAAATTTTAAAAGACACAATAAAATACATAATAACATTAATAAGCCTGCATTATTTCCTAAGTCTCCTATTTCTCAGTTTTGCTGTAATAGCTGTATGGTCATTTAGCCCCTTATCCAAATGAGCTCTAAGCCTAACAATCCATGTAAGTTCCTTTGTCTCGGTTCTATTAGATACATCTCCCAACCTCTCATCATCATATACTAACTCTAACACTCGAAATCTAAACTGATGGCTGTCATCATTCTCAGTAATGTGCTTTGCTAAGGCACTATACATATGCCCATGCCTATAACAATACATGTGGTCGCAAATTCATTCAAGAAGGCATCTGTTTATCTTCCCTATATAAAAGGAAGAACAGGTAATACACTGGCCTAAATATACACTGGGCTAAATATACAAGATTTTTACTTTTACAGTCAGCATTGATGTCAAAAATATATATTTTATTAGTATTGGGGTGCTTAAACTCTATACCTTCATGTATAAAGGGGCAGAAGTTGCATCTTCTGCATCTAATGGTCTCCATACCCTTACCAAGTCTCATTTCATGTGCCTTGCTTTTGGGAGAGCATAACCTTCTTTTCAGATTCTTAGTATTTTTATACAAAATATAAGGTCTCTCATCCACGATTTGAACAATCTGACCATCTCTGCATAGTATATTCCAATTTCATTGTAAAATATTCCTAATCATAGCATGATCTCTAGTATAGGAGAAAATAAAAGGTGTCCTATTCATTGTCCTATTCACCATATGGGTGGCTGTGTTGGGCTTGGAAAAATACGGCCTAGCCCTAGTCTTCCTCATCTTATATACTTCACAAGATATATTATTAACTTCACTTCTATCATAACTTCTAGTAACAAAATCAGATTTAATATGTTCAGTCTTATCATGCAGATGACTATCTCTGTCCGTTAGTCTCGAACAGTGCATAATTTGGCCCTTGACAATGTTATTAAAAACATGTGTCAGATGCATACTAGTCCTATGTAAATAGGACGGACGATGACATTCTTTTACATGTCTATCTGTATGCAGGAAGCCATTTTCATCAATGCTAATCAAGATATTCAGAAAATGAATGTGAGTCTCACAACTTTCACTATTAAATTTCAAAAACTCACTACTGCTGTTTAGATGCTCAATGAATCTCTCTAGTTCAGGTATACTACCTTTCCAAAATAGACAGAGGTCATCCACAAACCCCCTGTATAATACTAGATGTTCCTCTGCTAAAAGGTGAGAAATCAAATTATTTGTTTCCCATTCAGCCATCATCATGTTGGTGTAGCTATTAGCACAGGGAGTGCCCATAGCTATGCCCAACAACTGATGGTAATATTTCCCATTGAATATGAACACATTATTACACAAAACAATATTTAGTAGCCCCACACTACCATGAATGTACCATTATTGTCTTTTTTCCTCTTGTACCACTTTTGGAGCCCCTCTAGCAATCAGTGTTATCACTCCTCCTTTTCCTTTGCCCCTGATATTCTGCTGAAAATCCAGCCTGCAATCCTTTCTTTGTCAAGTTCACATGCACATTTCTTTCCAAAAGTGTATGCTGCAGTGTTGCAATTTGCACTCTGGGTTTCTTAATAAAATTCAGTACTCTTTCCTTTATGTCTCTACCTATAAAGCCATTTTATACTCCAAAAGATTACGGACAGTGTCCTTTATGATAAAAAGCTATTGTTCCCACGGATTATACATGACATTTTTAATGTGTATTTTCAACTTTTGCCTTGCATGCACACACTAATGTTTGGCAGGCTGATCTTTTATACCTTTGTTTCACCTCACCTCCATTTAAACCTTTGTCACATTTCTCAAAACTTGTTTGCCTTAAAGAAAACCCTCAAACCAAAACTGAATACATTTTCAAAATACCCTAGTGTACATTTTTAACAAATAAAGTTTAACACCCTCCATGTAGGAACAGTTGCCCCAAGTCAACAGCTGTACTCACAGGCACAGCTTAATCCAAAATTTAGGTTACCCATGCTAAACTGCATGTTACAGCTTGAATTCCTATTTACAGAGCTTGCTGCCTGTTCTTTTCATATCTCTATTCTCCCAGATGTGAAAACAGCTTGTATGCTTTCAGGAAACAATTGTAGCCCTAAGAAAAAGTGCATTGGCTACCTTTAAATAAATCTAAACTATGCGTGGTTTTATTAAATGCATTAAAATATTAAAGCTGCAGAGGAGGCAATTGTGCCTCATTCATTTCTAATAATTTCAAACTTTATTTTTGAATGACCTGCTTATCATCGTACTTTTAAATTTTGCATTTCCCTCACTAAAGAATTCTCAGACCTCTTATGTTTAACAGCTTGTACCTACAGACAGCAGGTCTCCATGTAAAAGTAGTCAGAAATGAGATAAAAAAACAGCCAACAACTTGAAGATGCATGAAGGAATCTTTGTAAATTCACTCAGCACAAAATGCATAGAATTCCTCCTGGCTAACTGCATTCAGCGCCAGACTTCTTCTTTCTTTAAACTTTCACTTAAGACATAGACAAGCATACATCAATATATATATATATATATATATATATATATATATATATATATATATATATATGTGTGTGTATATATATATATATATATATATATATATATAAACATATTAACATGTTTCCAGTTGCATACATTATACATCATGTGTTCTTTTTTATAATTATCATCAGTCCAAGATTATATAAATTGCTCTGTTCATGCCTTCCCTTAAACCTCACCCGTTCTCCTGAACATTATTTGTATGTATTGTTCTCACAGTTTCCATTTATTTCTGTGCAATTTGCTCCTTCCCTTTTCTAATGATTCCACTTTCAGTTATTTTATCTTTCTTACAATATTCAGCACTTACAATACAGTTGGTTTAGACTTTGATTTCTATTTTCTAGTAATTATTTTTTGGCAGCCACCAGAATTAAACTTAACAAGGCCTTACTATGTGTAGATAATTCAGATCCAGTGTTTCAGCTCAAAATAATAATTTCCTTAGTAACACCCATTTGCTCACCCATTATTTCTGTAAGGAATTTTACACTCCTAAACCATTTGTTCCCAGTTACTGCTTTCTTCCCAATCACACCTCCAACGTCTGCCATCTACATTCGGAAACATTTTTTGAAGTCTGCTTCTGGTAGAAAATACCTGTGCAAACACTTCCAAGAAAACATCCTAAGCTGTCTTGACTTTGTTGCATACTTGGGAGCCATACATATGTCTTCCCATCATTCCCTTGTAAAATGCTTATCCAATCTCTCTTCCTAATGTTTTCTAACTTCCTCTGATTGATTCTTATAGTTATCGTACAATAATTTATATGCCCTAATGATTATCAGTTTTTAACAGCAGCTTGTGTTCTACATTCAACTAAAAATTGTACCAGGGCAAGTCTTTCACTTAAGTTTCCCCTATCCCTTTCTCTTTATCTATACTCTGATATCAGTCCATGACAGGGAAGGCAGTCTCTAACCTGAAGTCCAGTTGTCTTCTTGGCCTCATCCCATTCTATTATTTTTCCCCCAGTTTCAGATTTCTTGTCTCACATTGAAAACATTTGCTAATGGAAGAAACAAGGTAATTTCTTTGCAGATGTGAGAAGCTTAACATTTTTCATGGCTTTTGTCTCATTTTTTCAAGCCTATTTGCCTACCAGAAATCATTTATAGCTTAAGCCAAGTACATTATTCTAGACATCCACTCATGTAAAAACAAAGGAAATGATCATCTTAGTTTTACATGTAATATAATTAGTGCACTTTTACACCTCATCTCTACCTCAGTAAACCAAGATGACAGCATTATATTAACTTAAACTTGTTTCTTTTCAGCCTTTCTTCTCTTGCTATATGTAAAACCTACAATTCTTCTAACTAAATATGGTACTTGCTTACTTTAATGTTTTTAACAACAGTCACTGAAAAGACTCCCTTCCATATTTAAAATACCCCTGACTGCACACTATACAAAACTGATTTGCAATATAAAATGCAGTTTATATAATGAGATATTTTATATAAGTACCAATAACGATAAAAATTGTTGCAGCTACTTTTTACCCTTTACTCTTCTTCTAAACATTAAAGATGTAATCTGGGGGTATATGGTTCACAGTCTATCCACATGTTCAGTAAAGTCAAACAAAGTACAGTCTTTTCTCAGAAACTTTTATTTGCAAGGCCATATTTCACAAATGTGATTGATGCTTTATAACCTCACATTTATTTACTAATTTCAGTGTTGTTGGCCTTCTTCCTGATCATCTATCTCTCCCAACATAAAACTCTGGTTTAAGTCCAATGTACTCTTAAGTGTAGTCAGTTCATGTGCTAGAGTGTGCACACTTGTTCTTTTATTTTTTTGGTCTTGTTCTTAGCAATGTCCTGTCAGGGATTAGCCTCCCTCTCTCAGTTGGCATGAAAGCTCTTGGATCCCAAGCCTGTCTTTTAGTCATCTCAGCCCAAGCTGACTAATTATTTGGGCACTAGAAATGTGCCCTAAAGTGTTGGAAGCTGGCCGGCTGTTATATCCTATGCGATATAATTCATATAGATGAGGCTTCTGTTGCAGTGATCATTCAGACATCTACTGTTATGGTAAGTTTACTTATACAATTCTGTGCTTCTTATTTACAACACTGTTTATGATACTGATTAATCAGTTATTATACAAAATGCATTCATTAGTTCTAGGAGATGCAATTCATGGAGTTTCAGTTACAAATATTGCTTATGAAGGTGTTAAACTCTTTGAATATTGAGGTCTTCTCATTGCTTGAATGTGTTGATAATGTAAAAACATGCATTTTTGCAATGATTATATTCCCTTTTCAAAATTTACTGACACCACTTCCCTTAACATGATACAAGCAAATCAAGAGAACTGCTAAGTTTTTAGGGAGAGGAGGTTCACCTCATATACTGTGGTCAGTAGTCTGTGTAGGTGGCTTTCCCAGACATTTGTAAATACATTACTGTTTATTACTTTATTAATATGCCCATAATTATTTACCATGGTAATTATGTGTAAAAGATCAATTATTTGGTTAATAGAAATGATAAATGCTAATTTGGATGATGGAATAAGAAGACTGGAACAATTCCATTTATACAATATTATGTCATATGTTCACAGTATTAAGGTTTTAATCCAGAGTGTGGAGGTTCCATGTGAAATAAAGAAAATTATAGATGTTTTCCCTTCAGCTAGATTCTTTAAATACACAATTTAGATTTTGTTACATGTGCTGGTTATAGAAGTACAATAATAAAAAAATATATCATAGATGATTTATGTAGCAAGGTATAATACTTTTTTGATAAGATTCCCAATGTTATGAAGAAACAATCATTAACTGGTAGAAATAAGCAGATTTCTATAGCATAAAAGATACTTGCAGTATTGGTGTGGAATTCTATTTTTCAAGGAAAAATAAGATGGGAAAATTAAAATTAATGTTGAGCCTGAGTTTCAGTAAAAGAATATCATTAAATCAACTAAACTGTATGTTTCAATTCAAAATAAAGCAATCCAATATAAAATCATCTGTGAATATCATTATAATTCACATAGGCTATTTCTTAGGAACTGCTTGATGAATGCATAGTGCTGGCTGCCGTACTGAAGAGGCAGATATATATTAAATTATTGGAGGACCTGTTTTCAAATTCAGGAATGTTGGAAACGTATTCAAAAACTGGATTTCTGCACTGATGAATATAGATATTTATTTTAAAACTGAAATCTTTTTGATATGTTAGCTGAGATTCCAAAATATTTTTAAATTAAAATTGCTTTAGCAACCATAGTAAGTAAAAGATTTATTATAGAAAATTGAAAATCTGCACCATTACCTGTGCTATTAATAAATGTCTGGTTTGTGTCACACATGAATTATGTCTAATTTCATGGGATATTAGAGTGACTTATGTCTTATAAAGGTTTGTTGGGTCCATTTCTCTTCTTTCTTTTCCTCTCCATTTCCACTTGCTTCATTTACTTTTATTCTTTTTTTCTGATTATAGTTTTAATTTCTTTCTATATTTGATATTTTAAAAATGTGCTTCGTTATGAGTGGACAAAAGTGGATGAAGAAGTGAGGCTAGGAATACCTGAACTGCATTATCTGAAAAAAAAACAGTGAGAAAACACCCCCAAGTCCATGGTCACATCAACTACAAGAAAGGATAATTCCCCGAAAAAGGGCATCACTGCTGGCACAACTCAGAGACAGTGATTTTCTATGGAGGAACTCCACTTGTCAGCGGGTTGAACCTCTGGCAACTGAAGCTCATGAGTTCAAATTCATCCACCACTAGAGTAATGTAAGAATGTATATGGTTTTGTTTGTTTTCAGTGAAATACTGTATATATTAAATGAGTAAATACATACACAAAGAAATGTATTCTTGTAGGGAGATTTGTTGGGTGGCTGGGGGAATGTTGTTCTATAATTTTGCTGAAGGAGGGAGGATATGTTTTCTTTCATTTCTTTAGTATTTTTTTATTATGACTCATGCATTGAAAGTAAGCTTTGCAAATATTATATTAGTACTTAAATTTCTAATGGCCTGCTAGAACCATTCTCTCTCGAGTATATTAGTTTATAGGGAGCATAGGTTGGTCATTTTAGCCTTGTTGATATTTAATGTGGTACCTTTTATTTGCGTTTGGGAGTGTTTTCTCTTATTTTTGTTATTAGTGTACCTTTTCCAGTCTAGCCACATTTTATTTCTGGTTTTAATTTTTTTTAGATTACTTGTTAACAGAGTATTTTTTTACTGGGGGCTGAGTGTCTTTGCAGAGAGAACAGCTTATCTTGTATTGGTGTTACTATACAGTTTGTGAGTGCTGTTGTTGGAACTTGACAATTGAGAGATGCAGCTATTTAGCCAAACTGGAGGCTGAGCTCTCTCAACTCAGGACTGGCAAGACCAGGCAGGAGGAGAAGGCAACTACACACACCACAATACAAGTATCACATAACTCAACCACACCACTGAATCAAACACATAAACACACTAAGACATACTCGGAGGCTCTGAGTAAAAATTTACCTAAACAGCAAAGGCCTCCAAAGCAGACACCCAAGCAACTGCAAACTCAAGACACCACACAAACAACACATAAAAAACAAAATCAGTGTGCAAAGCAGTCACTGCCCTTAAGGCCAAATACAACACCAAACATACTTGTCATAGGTGACTCCATAGTCAGACACACTGAAGTCCCACTCACCAGGCTGAACAAGGAGAAGGTCACGGTAAGCTGCCTATCGGGCGCTAGAATCCGCCACATAACACAGGCACTCAGGTCACTCCACGGCAAGTACAAGTATGACACAGTCATTGTCCATGCTGGTGTGAACGACCTGAGACGTACCTCCCTGGACTACATGAAAAGAGACATAGAGGAGCTCTCTGATTATGTAGCCCAGGCAGGTATGACCCTGACCCTGAGCAGTATCCTTCCTTCACCACGAATGATGCCACAATATAGTGACAAGATGATCAGCTTTAACAATTGGCTTAATTTCTGGTGTCATTCAAAGGGGATCCAGTGTCTGTCTGCTTGGGATGACATGCTTGACAAGCCACACTGCTTCGCAAGGGACGGCTTGCACCTGTCACCCCTGGGATTCCGGATATTGGCTAAGGCTCTTGCCACCCCCATAGTGCCTTTTTTAGGCAAGGCTCAAATTCTAAACCTACCACCCTAGAAAACAAAAACGGGAAGAAACTGAGGGTAATGCTGCTGAATGCCAGAAGTCTAAATCTCAAAATGCACGCACTCGAGGCCTTTCTCAGTATGGAGAACATCAATGTCTGTGCTGTGACTGAAACCTGGTTCAAGGCTCCTGAGAGCACCGCGGCACTATCAGGTTTTACCTCATATCATGCATTCCGGCCCCAAAACCCGGACCATACCACAAAAGGAGGGGGTGTATCCATATTCATCAAGGATACCCACACCTCCAGGTTGGTGGCTACGCACGAAGCATCGGAAACCATCCAGGTGCAATTAACCATAGGCAAAACTGCTCTACAATTTGTAGCATGCTACAGGCCACCCTCTCAAACTCAGGAAACCCACACAGCCTTCCTGAAGACACTGGAGGGTATAAATGTATCACCAAACACCATCATATTGGGTGACTTCAACTACTCGAATATAGACTGGGAACATTACTCAAACCCCAACTTTCTAGCCCAAAGGTTCCTGGAGTTCATAAATTCAAATGCCATGGAACAACTAGTCACCGTCCCCACAAGAGGAGAAAATATACTAGATCTCATCATCACAAACATGGGGGCAAAATGCTCCACACCGGAAGTATATCCCTCTTTGATGAGATCAGATCATAAACTAATCTCACTAGAAATCCACATCCCGCCCCCACCCCAAACAAAAAAGACCACAGTGAAGAACTTCTCTAAAGCAAACTTCACACTATTCAAGACAGGTGTGGTATCCTTCAAGGCCCCCGAGCCAATGGAAACCACAACCCAATCTGCGGAAGCCCTTACAAATGCCTTCTATGAACACCTTCAGGACTGCATGGATCAGGCAATCCCAAATAAAACCAAGACTCTTTCCACCAAGGGCAAACGTCCAGTCTGGTGGACCCCAGCCATAAACAAACTTTACAATAAGAGGAGAAAGCTATTACATGATAGAGCAAAATCCCAAAAAGGAAAGGCATCTTTGATCAGTACTAGCAAGAAACTACGATCCCTGATAAAATCATCCAAGACCAACTTTGAGAAAAAAATTGCCATAGATTCAAAAGACAATCATAAGGCCTTCTTCAGCTATGTCAGAAATCTGGGTGGAAACTCCCAGATATGCTCAGAAAAAATGATACAAAAATCACTGAACCCACAGACATTGCCAACATACTGGCAGACAGGTTCAGCGCAAACTTCACCCCCCCCCCCCCAAAAGGAGAGATAACTATCCCAACAGAGTGTAGCCTCCCAGACATCTCAAATGCGCAGGTGAAAGCTGCTCTCTCTAAAGCTAAAAACACAGCATCAATGGGACCGGATGGTGTCCCCGGCTGTGTGCTACATGAACTCAATGAAGAACTAAACCCGCACATAAGGCAGCTGTTTAATCTTAGCCTTACCACAGGACATGTGCCCAAGGACTGGCGTACGGCAACTGTGGTCCCACTCCACAAAGGCGGTGCCTCTACGGACCCTGGTAATTACCGCCCCATAAGCTTAACAAGCCTGGTCTGCAAAGCTATGGAGAGGATCATAATGGAACTCATAAACAAGGACATAGGGGACTTGCAGACCTTGGACCCAACCCAGTTTGGCTTTGTCAAGGGCAGATCTTGCCTTTTGAACTTGGTCGACTTCTTCGAAACAGTTACCAAGGCCATTGATGAGGGAAAGGCAGTCCATGCAGTCTACCTTGACCTTGCAAAAGCTTTCAACACAATACCCCACTCGGGTATCATAGAGAAACTTACCAGCTTAAATGTAAACCCATATGTCACAAGATGGGTTGCAAACTGGCTAAAGGACAGAACCCACAGGGTTAGAGTTGCTGGAGCCATGTCAGACTCCAAGCCGGTTACAAGTGGTGTCCCACAGGGCTCAGTCCTTGGCCCCCTATTGTTCGGCATCTACTTCTCAGAAGTACAGGCAAACATAGGAGGACTATGGCTGACAAAGTTTGCGGATGACTGCAAACTGGGTGCCATAGTGGATAGTACATCGGACACAGACATCCTTCAGAGGGGTCTCACGGAAACTGATAGCTGGTGCCAGAGCCATGGCCTGAAGTTAAACACAAAAAAGTGTATAGTCATACCCTTCGGGAAAAACAAGGTAACCCCAAGCTACCATATAGATGGCAACCCACTAAGCACAGAAGAGGTTATCAGGGACCTGGGTACCCAGGTTGACAGTGGCCTCTTGTTTGATACTCACGTTGCTAAAGTGGTTCGATAGACCTTCTACATTGCCCATCTGATCATGAAGGGATTCACATCCAGATCAAGTGAGGTCATTGTTCCCCTGTACTCTTCACTTATCAGACCAATGATCGAGTACAATGCCCCATTCGGGATGTATCTCACCCGACACCTGCAGCAATTGGAGAGACCCCAAAAGTTCCTCACCAAAAGGATAAAGGGACTCCAAAACCTGTCATATACTGCCAGACTGAAGAAACTCCAACTCTATTCAGTTGCATACCGTCTGCTCAGAGGTGACCTGTGCCTGACCTACAAGGCCATGACCAACCCGGAATTAATGGACATGCTCCACCTCAAAAAATCCAAATCCACCAGAACCACTAGAGCAAGTGACTTAAACCTTAGCATGGATATAAATAGGACGTGCTGGAGGGATAGATTTATCATCCAGAGACTCCCCATGCTGTGGAATAAAATCCCGGTCCATGTGAGGCAGAGCACCTCGCTGGCTCTGTTCAAGAGAAATCTTGACCGCTGGATGGGAGATCATAGGATTACCCCGGGAATCATCTCTGTGTCACTGCTGGACAGATGCACAACAAACTAATGGGCACATTATTTCTAACATAAGGGGTGGCGTAAGCCACATAACTTTGGGCTAGGCTTATAAATGCCTTAGAGCAGATAGCCTAGTATAAACCTATGAACCTATGAACCTACTCCCAGTTCATTAATTGTATCTCTGCTTCCCATAGGGATTCACTGGCTTTGGGAATGGTAGGGGTTAGCTTGAATCTGGTTGGTAGTTTTCTCATTTTACATTTGCAGACTGTAAGGACTGGATAAGTATTACTCATAGCAAGTGGAAGAATTTCTAAGGCTAAGAATTTATCAAATATGTTTGTGATAACTATATCTAGGATATACTTTTGCCTAAAATAGGTCTGGGCCTGGCACAGTTTCTCACGAGCTGGGTCACTTAGTTCCCTGCTAGATTCATGTTCAGCTGCGATGCTGTCTGGATATGTTTGTCAATGTGTAGGTCTCCAATTGTTATCAATTTATGTTGCTTAGTTTTGGATAGTATAGTATTCAGGTTCTCTTGCATTAAGTTTCAGTAATATCTGCAATGAACCAAATAAATCTCAGAGCAAAAGGACACTACACAAAACTCAAAAATGAAAAAAAGCCCTTAAACTAATAGATACCAGTGCCAAAAAGGTAAAGCCAAAGAAAAAATACAATGCAACAAATTTAATTAAGCACTTTCATTCTTTTAATTCAAGAACTTCATCAGAAATATCTGCAATGAGTAGTTTTGCATTACTTCCAGTGTTTCCATCTATTATCATCCTGTTGGGATTACTATTACAGGAGGCACTATTACTGGCAATTAGTTTAAGGCTTAGATTGGCTATTTTATAAATGATTGTTATTACAACTTCCTCTGTGTTACCTGGTTGATTGTCTCTGAAGATGTGATACATCTTAGTAGTACATCCAGCTATCTATCTTTAGCAAAATTCAGTTAAAGATATTATTTTGGCATTACAAATGGAGACCCATACCTCCTGTTGTGCCCATTTGTTATTTAGACTTGCTGTGTTTGTATATGCTATAGTCCTTTTATTTTTTGTTGCTGACCCATGAGTATTCATGGGGAGAGAGGGATTTCAGTTATTGTTTGTGGTGTGTGAAGCCTAAACTGGACCTGGATTTAATTGTATGCCTCCTGCGTTTAGTACCAGTAGAACTATGGAAATAAGAATAGCTTTGTGGACACAGTCTTTGGCCAAAACTAGCCATTATTTTAATAGCTTCTTTACAATGGTAAAATAGTTCCACTTGCCAATGGCTAGAATGGAATTTAAATGAGCCCTCTACCATATCCAGTGGGTGAAATAACCATTAGGATTTGTCGTAAGAGCTCTGTTTATTTGTACTGTTTGTTTTGAGTTCATGAATCATGTAAGTTAAGGAGCTATAATAAACTCATTTAGTATATAGCTAGATAACAGGTTCTACCTGACTTCACCGACACGCCGGAACATCGACAGCGAAATCGGGAGCCGCAGAAGAGCGAAAGTGCAGAAGACCGGCAGACGGGACCCAGAAGATCGACAGTGCAGAAGACCGACCCAGCGGATGAAAGCACGGCGCTGAGGATGCCGAAATGGGAAAAGGCTGTGTAAGTATTGACGGACGTTAGAGTAAGGTAAGTGTGGATAGGGGTGGGTTAAGTGAGTTAGTTAGGGAGGTGTGTTTGGTTAGCGGGATAAGTGAGTTAGGGTTAGGGGTCAGGTAAGTGTTGCAGTAGTGATTGTGTTTGGGTTAGATAAGTGAGTTAGGGTTGAGGCGGGTCAGGTAAGTGTGCGGTAGTGATTGTGTTTGGGTTAGGCGGGATAAGTGAGTTAGGGTTCAGGTAAGTGGGTAGTGGGACCTTAGGGTTAGGGTTTGGGTCAGGGTTGTAGGTAGTTGTGTATGTGAGGTTTAGTGTGGGTTTGCAGGGATTTTGGTGTGCTTGTGTTGTGTATGTGGTTTTTGGATGGGGAATGTGTTTTGTTTGTTGATTGTGGTGTGTGAAGTGTATAAGGTTTCGTGTTTGTGTACCGTCGGTTATTTCGTTGTCGGGCATGTGGATTTTCGTGTTTTTGTACTGTCGGTTATGTGGTTTCGGTGATTGCGTTGTCGGTGTTGTGGTGTTTCGGTGAAGTCAGGTAGAACCAGATAACAGTATGAGATAAAGTAGTTTATAAATAATGCTAGTGAAGACAGAAAGAGAGAGAGAGAGTAGAATGGTTAAGATTGAATTGGTGGGGAAAAGTATTAGAATTTAGAGGAATGAGATTAGAATGGCTAGTATTGTTGTGATAGAGAAAAAGTATTTGAATGGAGGCAAAAGGATTTTGTGGAACATAAAATTTAGGACAGCAGGAAAGGGAATTAGTGGAATACAGCAGTTTTGGTAGCTCAGTTAGTGTTGGTTAGTTACTCAGACGTTTATTTGACTGGTCAAGAGAACTTTTAGGATTTGGATGAATAGTAGATTGAAGATATAAAGGAAATTATACAAAGGGTGAGTGGATGGTAATGGGAGTAAGGGAATAAATAACAGCCAAGTACGCAAGACCATAGAAGTAGGGCTGTCCTGCTCCTGTGCTGTTACTGCTCTACAAAAAGCAATGTGTGGTACCTGAAGATCAGTACTGGAAGAGGACCTAATCCCCAGTGCTATGCTCTATAAATTAATTCAGTTGGGGTAAGTAGGACCATTGTGCAGTTAAAGTAAGACTTATTTCGATGTTTTTTTTTTTCAAATACTTTTATTAACTTCACATATTACACAGTGTCACTGGTGTACATCCAGTTACAAAAAAGCAAACTATTGCATCTATTTTTCCTTTTCAAGAATTATACATATATGGTTACTTTCTTAACAGTTATTGTTATTCAGTTTAACATTACATGCATTGGTCATGTACTTCCTTCTCTTAAATTTCACTCCTCCTCCTCCTGAAGATTATTCTGCATCTGTTGTTCCAACAAATTCCACTTTTTTCTACGTAGTTTGCTCCTTCCCTTTTCTAAAGATCCCACCTCTAACTCTTTTATCTTTCTACAACATTCAGTAATTCTGTTATGGTTGGTTTAGTTTTTGATTTCTGTTTCCTAGGAATTGCTTTTTTGGCTGTCAACAGCATTAAACTTAGTGGGGCCTTACAGTGTTGAGGCAATTCAGTTTCTATACCCCAGATCAAAAGAGTAATTTCCTTAGTTACAATAATTTGCTCTCCTAACAATTTCTAATGAGGTACCATGTAGGGAAATGTGTGTAATATCTTAAATTTCCTGCAGTGAAGGCTCATGGATCATGTGCAAATGATTAGGCCCATGGATCATGTGCAAATGATCCCTTAAGGACATAACACAGTTTCAGATGCAGGCTTTGGAATGCCTGTGACTTTTTACTTTTGCTTTATAAGTCTTTATGGGTACAGTCAGGCCAATAAAGTCAAACTCAATTAGCTGTAAACATGCATGTTTCAGCCTTTTTGGGGGCATTCAGAAGCTGTGTAGCTGATAACTCTGTTATGCTATTCAGAAGACGTGTAGTTGAAACACTATTATGTTCTTAAGGGGTCATTTGCATACATTCCATGGGCCCTGCTTGCTGAAGGTTTAGGGTATTAAACAATGAAGACTAGCTTGGCTGGGTGTTTATTGCAGTTTTTACTGAACTGTACTTGCAGTATAAAAACACATATACAAACACTTCCATGCTAGAATCCTAAACACTCTAGATTTCATTACATACTTGGGATCAATACAAATATCCTCCCATTGTACCTTTGTATATTCACATTTTCTTCTCATTTCCCAAACTTTTCTAACCTATTCTGATTGATTAACACTGTTGGCATGCTTTATTTTATATGCCCTGTTAATTATCCCTTTTTTAAACGTAGTTTTTGCTCTGCACGTAACTATAAACACAACCAGAGCGATATTTTATTTAATACTCCCCTGTCACTTTCTTTTTGCCTGTACTGTGTTACCAACCCCTGCTAGGGAAGGCAGTCACCAGTCCATAGTCCAGATTTCTGCTTGGCCTCAAACCACCCTATGACTTTTCCTACCATACTTATTTGCTCCCAGTACTTTGGTTTGTTTGCTAAATTTCTCCAATAAATTCAGCTCCCTCTTCCCAATTTTCCTGTGCCCATACTTGCAGTCATCCTTACTGGTAAGATATAATTTCTTCATTCTAGTGTAGGCTTAGTTGTCAAAATAGTTTCTGCTACTTTGTAAATATAATATTCTGTAGGGTTGTTATTGTTTTCTTTAAGGGCCTGCTTCCAAAATCCTACTGTCTCCTTATTTGTTGACCCCCCCTCAATTCAGCATAATTTCTTTCTACTTTTATTTGTAGTTTTCTGCTTATGTTATGTATATGAGTCTATTTTAGCTCTAAAGTATCCATCCAAACCATCTTGTTCTGTCAGTAGAAACAACCTGTGCCAATTAACTTTTGCCCTCTTTCCCTCCCAAGTAAACTTCTTCAGTTTTTTTTTTTGCCAGTTATGGTCTATAGCTTCTCCTTTGCTGGATAGAAATATGCCTCACCTATATATAATATAATATTAAAGAGTCTGGAAACATTTTCATTTCTTGTACCTTATCATTCATATCCATAGTCAAGAGCTTCCAACTGCTCATATTTTGTATTACTTTTTGTTTGGTCTCTTCCCACATATCCTTAGCTGCCATAATAGAACCATTTTAATCCAAATACCTAAGTAGATCATCTTATCATGACCCTATAAATATGGGCATTACTGAACAAAAGCAAAAAATATTTATTTTATATTAATTTATTTTATATTCAGCACAAAAATTGAAACTGTCTCAAAGTGTTCCACAACAGTGAAATATCCTTTTCTTGATTTATCAAGTACAAAATAATATCATCTGCAAGAAAGACTAATTTTACTTGAGTACTGTACCAGTTAAGCATTTCAGTTTGTGAGTTCCTTATTTTCTTTGCCAGCGGCTCTAAGTATGAGGTAAGTAACACAGGGAAAACAGGGCACCTCTGTCTGGTCCATCTGTACAAACACAGCTTATCAGAAAGGAGCCTCCCACCTTTTTTCTTGCCTCTGACCCTTTATATAGCCTTCTAATTAATCCAATTATTTTATCAGGAAATGTGAATGCTGCAATTGCCACAGTAATAAAATCCTAGCTAACTCTACCGAATTCCTTCAATGTTTCAAGACCCTTAAGTAATAGCAGGACCTGCTTCCACTCTACTTCCCTCTGGATCATCATCAGTCTGTTAAAGTTGTGTAATGTTTGCCTCCTCTCCACCAAGCCACATTGATTCATATATGTCAGTTTTGGCAACACCTTAGCTATTTCCAGAGCTAATCTAGACATGAACACATTATCATTGTTAAAAATTGAAACTGGCCTATATGGAATTGGGTTTAAAGTACTTTGCCCTCTTTGGGTACTACTGCCACCACAGCTTTCTTCCAAGATGCTGGTACTGTCCCTCTTTTTGAAATATTGTTAATCATAACCTTCCAGATGTTTATCATTTTCTTCCCTCCTAATTTCCAAACTTCCACAGGAATACTATCTGCTTCCGGAGACTTCCCTATTGATTGATTGATTATATATCACCACTTTTACCTCACCCCCTCCCAACTTGGCTATTAATTTTTAAGGCTTATCTTCATTTAACCTTGACTTATTTTAAGTCTTCTATAAACATTTCCATTTGCATCTTTTCTTTGTTTCACCATTCCACTGCTCTATACAGATTTTCATAACATTTCTGAAATATATCTAATACTGCTACAGGCTCTCTAGCTATTTTTATAGTTATAGGCTCCCTTTCTACTTTCTGTTGCCTAAGTATTTGTGTTAATAGTTTTTGTGCTCTGGGGTTGTTATAAAAACACTTGCTTAACAGCAATCTTTTAAAACGAATGCATATTATCCAAATATTCCCTCATTTCCCCTTAAGCACTCAACAGTTGCTTTTCTTCCTGTTCTGTAAAATTCACCTTCTTCTGCAGTGCTTTAACCTTTGATAATCCCTCTAAATAATTCCTATTATGTATTTCCCATATCTCTGTCTTTTTCATTTCTACCATATTTTTCTAATTCCATTTTCATTTTCTCCTACTCCCCCTCCACCCCTTCTGAAGAAGTTTGAATCTTCTGTGACAACTTTTGAATTGCTTACCCATTCATTATATTCCTACCTTCTTAATAAGTAAGTATGAAAGCACCAGAGTGTAATTTTTTATTTTATTATCCTGCATCTTTAACTTAGTCTTTATCGTTGCTGGATCTGAAATAGTTATTTGGATATTTTTCAAAGCTTTCAATTAAATATTAATGTACTTGTGAAATATAGTGTCTGTCCAGTCTATCCCAGTTGTTGTACCTTGGCAAATAATTAATAAAGTCTGTCTGGAAATATGCTAACAATTTCACATCTTCCACTCCAAATATTCTCATATATGTCTTCAGAGATTAACCCTCTTTAGTTGCATTTTCCCTTCTGTGTCCCTCCAATACAGCTTCACTATTGCATATCAGGATACAGTCCCCACCTATAAATAATATTCCCTGATGGAGGTTAATTATGTCTTCCAAATTTTTCTTAAGCTCCTTAATAGCAGTTTTAGATAGTATATAAATACATGCCAGTGTAATCCTCCTTCCTTGCCAATCACCTCTTATTACCACAAATTTGCCATTGTTGTCATTCTTCCCCTCCTCTCTGTTGGATCCCCTCTCACAGTCGTCATTACCCTTTTTTTCCTATGCTCTTGATACTGTGCTGAATAACTATTCTGAAATATTTTCATTGTCAAATTCACGTTTATTTCTGTCTGTGTATGTCTCCTGTAAGATTATTTGAACTATATCCTTCTATGTGGCATATCTCATTACTAAGGGTTTTGCATCCAGGAAAAAAGAGGTCATTGTCTCCCTCTACTCTTCCCTCATTAGGCCAATCATTGAATACAACGCCCCATTTGGCATGTGCCTCACTAGACACTTGCAACAACTGGTGAGGCCACAAAAGTACTTCACAAAGACGATCCTAGACCTTAAATACTTGTCCTATATGGACAGACTCAAAAAATTCCAACTATTCTCTGTATCATATCGCTTATTTAAAGGCGATCTCTGCTTGACTTACAAAGCCATGTCTGACTCAGCTCTGTTAGAAATGCTACATCTAAAGAAATCCCAATCCCTCCGCACCACACGCTCCAGAGACCTCAACCTCATTACCACAATTAACAGAACATGCTGGAGGCACAGGTTCATAACCCAGACACTACCAATGCTATGGAACAGACTTCCCATACATGTCAAGCAGAGCACCTCGCTGACCCTCTTCAAGAGAAATCTTGATGAGTGGATGGGAAACAAAAAATTCAGCCCAGGATAACTCCAGTGGCACTACTCGACAAAGGCACTCGGAACTAAGGTTGGGTGGCACTATGCCAGGGTAATCCCATGGCTAGGCTTGTAAAGTCCCCAGGGCCATTAGCCTAGTACACACCTATGAACCTATGAACTTGCACACCTCTTAACATAATGCAATGCTCTTTGTTTCTTATTTATGTCTCCAATGCCACTCACATTCTATGAAATAATTGATAAGGCAGTCATTCAGATAAGATGCTATTACTTTCACATATTCTGTATGAAAATGTTTTGAATGTATGTTTATAACTTACAACGTACATGCACACATTAATGTTTGGCAGGTTGATCTTATATGCAGGTGCAATTTTTTTGTCTCTGTTTGGATACATACCACATTTTCCCAGACTTTTCATTTCAATAAAAACACTCGAGAAAGAAAAAAATATTTACATTTTCATTTTAAACCCTAGTCCCTTTTAACGCACAGCAAACACATACAACTAGATGCATTTTCCAAAAAGGGAAAATACTCCTTCATATATGGTGCAGTGTTCAGAAATACAGCTACACCAACAGGCTTTCTTCATTCTAAAGTTTTAGTCATACTGAAAACACACATTAAAGACTGTGTTTCATCCTGCACTCACACCATCCATTCTTGTCCCATATCAACTTCCTTGCTAAATGTGCCAAACAGCTTGCACATTCAGTTAACTGATTTTTAGCCATAAGAAAGGGTGCCCTAGCTACCATTAAATGAATAGATTTTGCATTATTTTGATATATACTGAAGTGACCAAAACATCTAGGAATGCATCTGCTTGTATTCCTTTCAGTGTATCACACTTCATTCCTTCTCACTGAGCTGCTTGCCACTTATCCTTTAAGTACCAGTTTTAGTGTTTCCCCATACAGATGCCTCAAAGTTCACATTTTAGTCATTTCCTGATTAATTACTTGTGCCTCCAGATAGTTTGTCTGCAACTTCAAAATTCTTCTGGTGGATCAAAAAGTCCAAGTAATGCCTCTGCAGGTACATGACATAGCTCATCTCAAATACTCCTTGTCTGCAACTGCAGAGTTCTTCTGGTGGATCTTAAGCACCAGATAATGCCTCTGCAGGTACACGGCATAGGTCATCTCAGATGCTACAAAATGTATAATTTTACCTGATTTTAGTGTACCCTTCTTCCTGTATGCATAACACAAGGGAACCACCATAATTTAATACACACATATGATCAGTTCATGTCAACCTCTTCCCTTTAGCAAATAAAAATTACAACATCATACTGTAGAAAATTACTTTATAATGTAACGGGCACTTGACTTCAAGAAATTTAGTGTACAGATATTACTAAAAAAAAGAATATTATAACTTACAGTAATATCTTTATTTCCTTCATCATTTTTCTAAACATTAATGACAAAGAATTATACTTTAGGGACTTCCAATATTTTCCTATTCTCCATCTTCATGAATGATCTGCATAAAGTCATCCCAGATGCAACATGTATTCAGTATGCAGATGACTCGACCCTAATCTGTGCTGCCACCTCCCCCACAGACTTACAATCTTTATCCCAAAATGCCTTCAACAAAGTAGAGAAATGGCTCACTGGTCGCCGTCTACTATTAAACCCAAATAAAACCAAGCTGTTACTCTTCACCCCCACTTGCAAGGTCCCTTTACCATCTCTCACCATAACATCTAACAATGGTATAACATCTAACAATGGTACCATAATTTCCCAAGAACCCTGTACTAAACTACTAGGAGTAATCATCGACAACAACCTTGAGTTTGATGCTCACATCAACAAAACTATTAAAACAGTTAATAAGAAACTAGACTCTATACAAGATTAAACAATTCTTAACCCCATCTGCTAGGACTGTGATTGCCTGTACACATTTGCTATCGACCCTTCTTTATGCCTCACCCATCTTTGCAAACTTAAGCAAATCTGACCTCAATAAACTTACTAGCTGCTACAATAATATTGCCAGATTTGCCACAGGATCAGCTTATAGAATCCATCACTGTCAAAACCTTAAATCGCTAGACTGGCTCGAACTACCCTACCAACCTCAATATAACCAAGTAGTAGTTGTTCACAAAATTCTCTACCAACCAGACAATACACACATACTGAAAAAATTATCACTCCCTACAGTAACCTAAAAACACTCCGCTCTTCCAACAGAACACTAGTACAAACTGTTAAATCCAACAATTCAGCTGGCGAATCATTATTTTCCAACTCTGTTGTTAAAACCTGGAACTTACTTCATGCAGAACTTACTACAGTTCCCTCCTTAACCCAATTCAAAATATCTCTTAAAAACACCTAAAATGCATTGGTTTTGTCCCTGTACAAACCCTGACTAACCCCCACTCAAATATCAACTATAAATGAAAACCTTATTACAGGAAGAAACTTTTCATTGTATTACTTTGATTCAGTAACTGTTTAGAAATCCAAGCATATGTCTCTTACCTACTGGAAAGTACTAAAGTAAGGATGATATCTTGACTCAACCATGTGTGTGAACCACTAAAAATGTATGTGATCTCCCTTATCAGTTAATCATTTCCAACTATTTCCTGTATGTATTTGAGAAAATCTTGAACGTGTGCATCTATTGTTGAACAAATGTCCATTTTGTAATATTTACTGTACGTATACATGTTATGTATATCTGGAGCTTTTCTCCCCGGGTCTTGGCTGAAAATAGACCTATATCCAGTCGGACTTTCCCGGTTAACAAATGTAAAATAAAATAAATAAAATAAAATAAAGATGGTGACACATTGAGTAACAGCTTAATTCTAGTTCTCCTAGTGTGAAAACAGAAACTCAGCAGAGAAGGCCAATGGACTTTTGTGTTTCTGGGTAAATTTCAGTAACTGGCTAGTAAGTGCACTGCCAGGAAAAAAAGAAATACAGAGGACCTGAAGGAAAATCAGCTACAAAAGTTGAGGAAAAAACACTGACTAGGAAATGTATTGCAGCTTTTCAGCAAAAAGCAGTGCAAGCTCCAGACATGACTTCCAGTAAATTAGAGGAAAGCATAAGACAACTGCACACAGACCTGGTTAAAATAAACAAAACACTGATGGGGTATATCAACTCAAACAACAAAAGGCTGGAAAAAAAGCTTTAAACAGATATTCAGATGAGGTGATAAAACTGCAAGACTCAGAGGATGAAATGGAGAAAAGGTTGGCTGAATAGGAGACTGCTCAAGAAGAGATGTGTAAAAAAAATAACTGAATTAGAGGACAGAGTAAGTGGGGGAAATCTGAGACTTTCAAATGTACGGGAGAAACTAGAAGGAACAGACTGTTTAATTTTATGAAAGAACAAATAAGCAATTGGACTGGTATTCCACAGCAGGAGTTGTTAATTGAAATGGCACATTGTGTGTATGCTCCAAACCTGGCTATGAGAAAGCAACCTAGAACTTTAATAGTAAAGATACAATCCTACCAGCAGGAGTTGATTCTGACAAAAATGTGGCAAAAGGACAAAGTACTAAAAGTGGAAGACAACAGAGTGTTTGTGGAGAATGATTACTTATTATACACCAGGCTGAAGAGAAGTAAATTTATTCCACTATTCAGGGAATGTCAAGAAGCAGGTATGAGATTCCAACTGCAGTACCAAGCTATCATCAAAATATTCTTCCCTGGAGGGACAAAATCATTTTTTGATGAAGTGCATGCTAACGAGGATATACAAAAGTTTGTCCAACAAAAAGTGAGCCGTGAAACAGAAGGATATTTTGCTTCTTGTTCTTCTAGTAATAAAGACCACACAGAGACTGTGCCAGTGAAACCTTTTTCAATGTTTCAATGAAAAATGCTGGAGAGAAATGAGGGAACATGAGAGTTGACTATAAGAGTCTTGAGTACATTGGAAATGAAGCAGAGGCAGGATTTGGGAGATTGAGATGAATATGAATAAAACCAGTAACTTGGAAATTGATAACTGTGGGATTTTAAAGCAATAATTATATTTGTGAAATATGACAGAACAAGAAAATCTGGAATATTGGACTTTTTTGGACTTTGTTGGAGCTGTGGGGACTGTAAAGTATATGCCCTACTTCATGTCATTAATGTTTGGAAAAATACTTACAGGAGGGGAAGAGGAGAAAGAAAGTTAACTGTAAGTAAAACCATTTTTTTCTTAATAGTACTATTTTTACAGTGTATGATTTTCTCTGCATCTTATAAAGTAAAGTTTTCTCCAGTTGTTTTTAAGTGTAATGGGGATGCTATTATAAACAGGTTCTCCTATTTTTTTTCTTTCTTCTCTCTTTCTCCTTGTTCTGTTTTTAGAAATGTAAGCACTGTGATAATAAAAAAAAGTCTAGTTAAGAGAGGATTACAAAAGACAAGTTAATGTGCTTTTACTCAATCTTGCATGGAGGAATGACTGGTTTAAGACCCTAGTAACATGTTTTAAAAGAAAGCAAGTAAATGAAAAAGAATATTGAATATTATAAGTTTTTTTCTAGCAAATAAATGCATGTTTAGTTGCAATTCTGCATCTGGTCCTCATGTCTCAATAGAGGTAATATGATAAAGAGAAATTGGTTTCAATCTGATAAAGAGAAATTGGCTAGAAAAAAGAGAAACTGGCTAGGAGATAATGTTATCTGAAAACATTTAAGTGTTTTCTCAGCTTGAAATCTATAACGATAAGACAAAACCATATAATACTTAGTAGAAGGACAAGCTGCATCATGCATCTTAGCATGGATAACCTTTATTTTAGGTTAACTCAAGTTTGTCAGTTTGGGACATTTTCTCTTATTAGGAGGGTAAAAGTTCAATATTTGAAGATGTACATAGTTTTGTGTATTAGTATTAAGTTAATAGGTTTTAGGGGGTATTGGAGGTGTGTTTGTTTTTCTGTTTGAGGGCTTTCAATAAAACAAAACGTTTTGTTAGATGTGACATAGCTCAACTGGATAGGACAAGAAACAACTGTATAAATGTTCAGTCTGCCAAACAGTGCATGCATGTAACACAAAAGCTGGAACCATACATTTAACAAAAAGTTGTTATACATAAAGGTGCGAATAATAACTTTTTAATACAATGTTGCTTTCTGTAATGTCTTTAAATAGTTGTCTTACAGATGAATACAAAAAAGAAAGAGCAATGAACTATATTAACATGTAGAGTGAAAATAGCTATGCTACAGGAGACACACTTGGAAAGAACTGAACATGTGAATTTGATAAAGACAGGTTTTCAGTAGGGTTATTCAGAAGAATACTTGCGACAAAGGAAAAGAGGAATACTTATATTAATTGCAAGAGAAGCTCCAATGGTGATAGAAAAGGATAAAAAGATAATAATTGTAGATTTGTAGTACTAAGGGGCTACTGGTAAGGGAGAAGGATTATATTGGCATGTATTTATATTCCACCTAAAACTGCTATAATGGAGCTTAAGAAAATTCTGGGAGAAATGCTCAGCTTTCAGCAAGGAATATTACTTATAGGTGGAGACTGGAATTTGATTTGCAGCAGTGAAGATGTGTCTTGGGGCAGAAGGGAAAGTATAACAAAGGAGGCTAGACTTTTGAAGAAATTTATGAAAATATTTGACATGGAAAATGTGAATTCAGTAGTAGGAGTGAATTTACATATTAGTCCCCAAGATACAAAAACTGGGCTATGCTAGAGAGAATTTCCATTTCACAGGAATGTGTGCATTTAAATGAAGGTCCTGATATGTACCCAATAACTATCTCAGATCATGTTCCAATAATAACTAAAATAAAAACACACTGTAATGAAATAAAAATGAGACACTAGGGTTTTCCCACCTAACTATTGAAAAGAGAAGAATTTAAGAAATGGGTAGTGGCAATTATTCAGGAGCTATTAGAGAAGATAGAAGTTTCTTCTGAACGTATAGCTAGGGAGTGGGCTAAAATTAAAGAGGAGTTTAAAATAGGATGGAAATAAAGGAAAGGGAGATATGATTAAAATGTAACAAGAATTATTTAGAGGGACTGACAAATTTTAAAGTATTGCAGAATAGAGCAATCTCATAGAACAAAAAGAGGAGCAACTGCAGAATGATAAACAGAAAATAAGGGATTTCATTACCTCTATAATATGCATGAGTTTAGAAAGATTGCTGTTAAGCAACTGTTTTTGATAACTCTAGAGCATTAAAACTTTTAGCACAACAACTCAGGTAACAGAAAGAAGAAAGGCCTGTCACCAAGCTTAAGGAGCCTATAACAATGAAGGTAACAAGAGATCCTGTATTTGTATTAGAAATATTTTTGAAATTCTGTGAAAGTCTGCATAAAGCAGAGAAATATGGAAATCAAGAAAATATATGAATGGAAATGTTTATGGGATAATTAAATATGCCAAGGTTAGAGGTAGATGAGGCTCAGTTGCTAACAGGACAGGAAGAGATGAGATAAAAATGGTGATGCATAACCAATCTATAGGAAAGTCCCCATAAATAGATGATATTCCTGTGGAAGTTTGGAAGCTAGGAGGGAAAAAACTAATAAAGATCTGGAAGGATTTATTTAACAATATTTTAAGAGGAGAAGTATCAACATCCTGGAAGTAAGTGGTGGTAGCTATAATACCTAAAGAGGGTAAAAATCCATGAGATCCAACTTCACACAGGCCCATTTCAATACTGAACCATGACTAGAATGTGTTTATATCTATAATAGCGAAAATAATTGCAAAGGTGAGGCCATAATTGATAGATATGACCAATGTGGTTTTGTGGAGGGGTGGCAAACATTTGACAACATTAACAGAACATTGATGATCCAGAGGGAAGCAGAACATAAGAAAATGCCTCTGTTGTTGGTGGGTCTTGATGCAGAGAAAGCATTTGACATGGTAAGCTGAGACTTTATGAGTAGGGTAATAGAAGCATTTTCATTCTCTGATAAAATTATAAGGTTGTTTAGGAGACTATATGAAGGATTGGAGGTGAAATTTAAAGTGGGTGGGGTCTTCTCTGATAATTTCTGCTTGAGCAGAGGAACCAGGCAACAGTGTCCTCTTTCCCTTTGTTATTTGCATTATATTTAGAACCATTGGCAAAGAAAATAAGGGACTCCGAAATTCAAGGATATAATTGGTATGGTAGTCAAGAAAAGCTGGCTCTACTTGCAGATTAATTTATTTTATACTTCACAAAACCAGAAAAGGAGATTACAGTGTTGTGGAAAATGTTGAAACTGTTTCAAATCTTTGGGGATATAAAATTAATGAAGCTAAAACAAAAGCAATGGCAGTAAATCATGTATCCACACACAAATTGGGTCAGCAATATCCATATTTATGGGGACATGCTAAAATGAAGTTTTAGGAGTATGGATTAAAAATTATTATTGTGTGGCAACTAAGGATATGTAGGAAGAGACTAAACAAAAGATAATACAAAAACGGAGAAATTTTACACTCTGTTATACGAATATGGATAGTAAGCTACAAGCAGTTAAAATGTTTTTAATCACTTTAGATTTATACATGGGTCAGGCATATATTTATCAACCAGAGGAGAAGTTGTGGATAGCAATTAATAAAGAGCTGAACAACAGCAAGAGTCAAGTGGGATTAGCTGATTCTTCCAATAGAACAATGCAGACTGGAATTACCCAATTTGAAGGGATATTTTAGAGCTACACAGTTAAGGCTCCTATATGTAGCACAAGCAGAAACCTATAATTCAAAGTGGAAAGGATGATTATGAAACAGGGAAAGGCTCAAGAAACAAGGAAAGACTGAGATTTTGGATGTAGATGTTTAAGGAGAATAACAATAATCATACAGAATATTATAGTCATAAAGAAGCAGAAAGTATTCCAAGAACTAAGCCAATATGGGAATGGAGAAAGAAAATTCTGCTGATATGTTTGCCTGCAATTAGGGATACAGACAATAGGCAAGAGGGGGCTGGAATTTATTTGACAAAACTGACAAAGGAATCAAGGTATTGGGGGCAAATAACTAGAGAGGGAAAGGTAATAGAATGGGAAGAGGCCAAGAATGTATTTGGACTGCAGGTTAGAGATTGACTTCCTTATCAAGGATTGATATCAGAGTATAGGAAAAGAGAAAGAAATAGGGGGGTCCTAAATAAAAGACCAGCACTGGTAAAGTTTTTAGAAGAATCTAGAACAGAAGCTGCCATTAAAAAAATGAATAATTAGTAGAGCATATAAAATATAGCATGATAACTGTAAGAATGAATCAGAGGAGGTTAGAAAGGATTGGTAAGAGAGATTAGATAAGCAATTCACAAAGAAACAATGGGGAATATATGTATGTCTCCCAAATATGCAACAAAATCTAGAAGATTTATGATTTTTGCTTGGAAATGTTTACACAGATATTTTTGTACCCCAAGTATACTCCAGAGAATTTTCCCTCAGGTAGACAGCAAATATTGGAGGTGTGCTGGGAAAGAAAGAGGCAATTGGGAACATATTTTCTAGGAGTGTGATGAATTGGCAGACTTTAAAGATTCCATGCAGACTACTCTGTCAAAATACTGGGTGACCAAACTGATGTAACTAGGGAAATGATTTTTGAGCTATGACACAGAATGGGAATTGCCTAGACATAGTAAGGCCTTGCTGAGTCTAATCATGGCGGCTGCCAATAAAAGCAATTTCTGGAAAATGGAAATCAAAGTCTAAATCAACTATTCTTGAAGTAGTGAATATAGTAACAGAGATAAAACAACTGGAATTGGGATCTTTTCAAAAAGTGTAAGAGCAAATTACATTGGAAAATGGGAACTGTGGAAATAATACATACAGGGGAGGAATGAGGTTTAAAAGAAGACAGTACTTGAATGACCTATATAATGTTTGACTGACAATGATTGGGTAGATTATAAGTGATGTATAATGTTTGCAACTAGATTTATGTCAACATAGTTTGTGATGTAAAATGCTTGCAGCTGGGATTATGTCAATATGGTTTGTTTTCCTTTATATAAATGTATGATTGTCTATGTCAAAAGTGATAATTTAATAAATATGTTTCTTGTTTAAAAAAAAAAGAATTATAATTTGGAGTCTTTCCACCAGTTTAACACAGTCCACAAACTTCTACTCTTTTTCTTTTCCCCCACTTCTTATAGAAGCACAGTTCTCATGTCTAAACTGTAAGTTATAGAAATGACACTTAACAGTTCATCAATTTATTTCCTGCTTTCACATCCTTGCCGGCCTTTTTCTTCACCCTTTCAACCACCCAACACCATTCTCTGATTCATACTCAAGGTAGTCCTGTTTTTTTTTCTGTCAGGTCTTGAGCTTTTTATTCTGTCCTTCAATCATTTTCCTTTGAAATACTGGAAACAGCTTTACTGGAATGTTCTGTCTATGAGCTGAGCCATTGTCAGAGGAATGAAAAGCAGAACCTTCTTCACCTTGCTGGCTCACTTTTTGTTGGGTAAACCTTTTTACGTTCCTCCTTTGACTGTTTTACATTCAGAAATTTCTTCTCTCCTTCTTAGAAAAAATATTCTGAATACAGCAGGATATAGCAACTTGAATCTCATACCTGCCTGTCAGCATCCTTGGATTGCAGGCATAAACTTGCTTCTCTTCTGCCTGGTGTACAGTGAATAAAACTTTTCCAAAAACATACCCTGATACTCCACTTGAGAATAACATATCCTTATGCCACATTTTCTGTATCTTTACTACTATGAATCTTGCTTTATATGGACATATTTGGAGAATACATATGGTGTACCCTTTCAGTTAAGAAATCCTGTTGTGGATTACCAGTCTATTTGCTTATTTGTACTTCTATAAAATTAATGCAATCTGTTCCTTCCAGATTCTCTGGTATAGCAGAAAATCTTGAGTTTTCTGTGCGTGCCTTCTCTTCAACCTCTACTATTTTTTGAAACATTTGTTGAGAAGCCTCACATGTAGTCAGTTTTTTCTTCATTTTAGCCTTAAATTTCTGCAGTTTCTATCATAGGTTCATAGGTTCATAGGTAGGTACTAGGCTATCAGCCCTGGGGCCTATATAAGCCTAGCCAAAAAGGTTCCCTGTCTTTCGCCACCGAAGAAAATTATTTTTCTGTGCCATTGTCAAGCAATGCCACAAAAGTGATCCCCAGGGTGAATTTTCTATTTCCCATCTATTCGTTAAGATTTTTTCTTAAAGAGGGCCAATGAGGAGCTTTGCTGGACATGAATGGGTAGTTCAGGTCATCTGAATAGTTACGTAAAGCTTCCTCTATTCTTTCCAGCCTTTTCATTAGGCTGCATGTATTTCTCCAGTGTCTCACTTATTTTAAACAGCTCTGAGTGCATTTGATTTATTTTTTCTTCTAAATTACTAAAAGCCATATCCTGTACTGAGGCTGAAACTGGAACCACTTTTTACTGAACAGCTACAAGGCTGTTCTCCACAAGAGTTTTTTTTCCCTTTTGCAGTAAATTTTCTCTTACTTTCTCCAGATTTCTTTTTGTTGACATTCAAGCAGTGTAGTGATTAACCAGTAACTGAATTTTACCCAAATGATGGTTTTTTTTTTTTTTTTTTGCTGGCTGTTTTCTAAGTGTTCTGTTTTAATATTGGGAGAGTTCTAATCAACCTGCCTGTCAGTGAGCAGCCATCTTGGAAGTTCACTTAATTGTATGTTTTGACATTTTACTTCAACACAACATTTATTTTAAACAAACCACTTCTTAGCTGTTATGTTCCTTGCGACATCTATTTAAAGCACCTTTTTTAATGTTTAGAGAGGAATGCCTAAGCCGAAGCAGTAGCAATACTCTATTTAGATGCTTGTGAATAGATGAGTATGTGGAACCTTGTAAGCTGCCTTGACCTTGCTGTTAGGTGAAGTGTCCTGGTGGAGGGGGACCAACCACCACAAAACCCATCACTTCACAGGTAGGTAAACCACTGTAAAAGTACCCTACTTTAATCAGGTGCTGGCCAGGAATATCTTTTTGGACTTTGAATACCGTCTCGTGGGTTAGCAAGTGTACTGTAATTTCTAGGAAAATTTTCCATGACTTTTCATGGATTACAGCTGTTATTTCTATTGTTGTGCTTGCCAAAATAAAGTAAGGCTAGAATAGTAAGACTGTAATATACTGTTCTGCAAATTAATAGTTTTTCACTATTTAGAATAGCAACAATATGTATTATCTGAAAGCCTTTTAACAACCAGCAGTTGTAAGAACATTCTACAGTTAGATAACGCAACCCTGCATCTGTAATAGCCAGAGATTCACAAAATGTTTCATTGTAGTGGGAATTACGAGAGGGTGAAGAAAGAATGCAGAGGCAATTTATTAAAGCAACTGTATTATTATACAAGAACAGAGAGTGAAAGCAGACATCTCACCAGCTCACAGCAATCCCGAAGTTTGAAGAATTGTGTTCTGGTAGGAGAAACACAGCCTAGTTTGAACTCATGCACTCCTTTAGTAGATCAATGTAGGAGAAAAAAGAGTAGAGCTGTCCCAGGTGCCTTCCGTTACATCAACTAGCAGACCATCATAATGGTGAAAAGTTATTAGGCTGTCAGGAACACATGCATCCTGTCTTAGAATGGATAAGTATATCACACACTGTGGCTAAATGCACAGTAGATCAACTGGAGGAACAAAACCTCTCTAAGTGCTGCTGGTCTGGACTAGAACCATGCAGCTAGAAACATCAAGGTTGGAAAGTATCTATTACAAGAGAAGCAATACAAAATAAAATTGACTCAGCTTCACTGCTAGTGTGGAAAGCTAATGAGGAACCATTTGGTACAGGGCTGTTTCTCCCCCTAAAAACTAATATTTTATGTAAATAATGAACCTCTGGGTTAGCCAGATGTGACTTTACTTAAAAGAGTCCTATTCATTGCTAGCCTGGGATACTTGTGAGGAGCAGCACACAAAAGAGTGAAATATTTTGTAGGTTAGATAATATCGCCTCTACTTAGAAAAAATAAACTGAAGAAGTCTGGTGATGTGCACCAGGCAAAAGCGCTTATCTTAATAAATATTTTAGTGTGCCTGATACAGCCAGTGCTCAGTTTTATTTTTTCTGAGTTTTTGTGATTTTTGTGGTGTTACAACTCTACTTAGTTAGCAGAGAACAACATAATCTAAAGGAGCACGGGAGTGGTGGGAACAGGGGAGAATAAGAGCTACCATTTCCATACATGATGCTCTTACCCACATAACCTACTGACAAAAGTTAAAGGTAGGCATTTATCAGACTCAACATATTAGTTCCAGGAGAATGAAGCAATGTGTAAGACCAAAGGATTATAGTAACAACTGCATTACTTAGAATGAGTTACACTATTATTGCAAATACAGCAGTCCGACATTGTAGATTAAAATCACAACATAACAAGGTATACCCTTGACAAACAATGATGAATAGTCCCTTCTATGTAGCTCCTACATTAACTGCTGCTTGTTTTTAACACCTTTATTGAATTATCACTTACATAAATGCAATCAAACCATATTAACAAGTTCACATTTACAAACATTATACATCATGTATATTATTATATGGGTTTACTATTAAAATTTCGAAAGTGAAAAAAAAAATGGTACTTATGAGCGAAGTGTTTTGCCAAAAGTACACATCACCTAACAGCCCTAATGTCAAAAAACAGCTGTTAATACTGAAAATGTCGAACACGACATTTTTGGCACTTAACAGCAATCCCACCCTTCCCGTAACTCCCTAACTAGGAAACCTAGCATCCCGTTTATGCAGGGGGGCTTGCACCCCCCCAACTATATATTCCAACTCCGAGATCGCACTACAGTGAGGAAAGGGATGTATTTCCCTTACCACACTGTACCGCAATCTCTGTACATAAGCGAATGTTATATTTGTGAATGCACAGACCATTCGCAAATATTCCATTTGATTACGTGGCTGGCACGCATATGAACTATTCGAACATCTGTAGTTCGAATAGTTCATAGGCGTGCAATACTACGCCGACTTTTTAATAGTAAACCTATTATATGTCATATAATCAAAGGAACATTACCTAAAATTTTAAGTTCATGCATTCTCTTAACCTCCATTCCTCCTCCAAAACATTATTCTGTATGTATTGTTCCCAGAATTTCCATTTTTTCTATGTAATTTCTACCTACCATTTTCTGAAGATCCCCACTTTTTGTTCTTATATTTATTTTACAATATTCACTACTTCAAGTATAGTTGGTTTTGATTTTGATTTTCCTTTTCTATCAATTACATTTTTGGCAGTCACCAGAATTAAACTTAACAAAGCCTTACTATGTCTAGGCAATTCAGATCCTGTATCCTATAACTCAAAAAAATAATGTCCTTAGTTAAACTCACCAGCTTGCCCAGTGTTCCTGACAGAGTACTCTGCAGGGAATTTTTATAGCTAGCCAGCACCAAGAATATATGCTTCCAGGTACTTCTTTCTTCCCTGTAACATCCCCAACATTTGTTATCTACTTGAGGAAACATTCTTTGGAGTCTGCTTTGGGTATAAAAGTAGCTATGCAAACACTTCCAGGCAAAAATCCTAAATATTCTGGATTTTGTTGCATATTTGGGAGCCAGAAATATGTCCTCTCATTGTTTATTTGTGAACTGCATATCTAATCTCTTTCCCAAGCTTTTCTGACCTCCTCTGATTGCTTCCTATAATTATTGTGCAGTAATTTATATGCTTCACTAATTATAAGTTTTTAACAGCAGCTTCTGTTCTGTATTCAGTTAAAATCTCAACCAGTGCAGGTCTTTCATTTATTCTCCTATCCCTTTCTCTCTGTCTATACTTTGATATCAATCCATGACAGGGAAGGGAATACTAGCCTACAATCCAAATGTCTTTTGGGCTTCTTCCCATTCTGTTACCTTTCCCTCTCTAATTATTTGTTCCCAGTACATCGGTTCCTTTGTCAGCTTCCCCCAGTAAATTCCAGCCCCATCTTGCCCATTCTATGTATCCCTAATTGCAGTCATCCGTATCGGCAGAATCTCATATCTCCATCCCTATGTTGACTTATTTCTTAGTATACTTTCTGCTACTTCATGAATGTAGAATTCTGTATGACTGTTATTTGCTTTAAGGATCCTAATCCAAAATCCCATTCATTCTTTATTTTTTGAATTACCCCCCTTTTTCATTATCATCACTTTCCACTTTGAATTGTAGCTTTCTGCTTGTGTTATGTATAAGAGCCTTAACTGCGTGGCTCTAAAATATCCCTTCAGATCGGGTAATCCTAAACATCCTTGTACTGTTGGGTGGATCAACTTATCCCACTTGACTCTTCCTCTCTTCCCCTTCCAAATAAAATCCCTCAACTGTTCCATAACATTTTCGGTGGCTGATAAAATTATGCCTAACCTATGTATAAAACTAAAGAGACTAAAAACATTTTCCTCCGGGTATCTTGCTATCCATTTCCATAGGCAAGAGCTTCCAGTTTTTCAGTAATTGTAGTATCTTTTTATTTAGTCTCTTTCTACATATCCTTAGCTGCAATAGCCGATTCCTTTTTAACCCATACTCCTAAATACTTAACTTTATCATGTCCCCAAAAATATAGGTATTGCTGAACCAATTCATGAGTGGGTACATAGTTCATCGCAATAGTCTTTGTTTTATCCTTATTAGTTTTATATCCCCCAAAACCCGGAGCAGTCAAAGAATGTTCCACAACACTGAGATATCCTTTTCTGGTTCTGTCAAGTACAAAATAATATCATTTGCAAATAAAGCCAATTTTTGTTGAATGCCATACCAATTATATCTTTGAATTTATAAGTCTTTTATTTTTTTGCCAATATTTCTTAATATAACGCAAATAACAAAGGAGAAAGAGAACAAAAAAGAGAACAAAAAAAAAAAAAGCACCAAACCAGGCATGTCCAAGGGTCAGCTTCCGGTGATTTCTCCTGTCCACCTGGTGAATCTGGGCATACTGGGGCAATGCAGCAATTGCCTCATGTACACAGACAACCCTCTCCTCCTACCGCACAACACTACAACCTGTGATAGATGCATTTACATAGCCAAAATGGAAGCAAAGCTCACTCCACCCAAGATTGTGCTAGACAGTCAAGAGGAGAAGGTTAACACTCACACTACATCTCAAGCAACACATAGCCCTTCTAAACCCACACCCCCAACACCCACATATAGCAACACTAAATCCACATATGCAGAGGCCCTTAACTGTAACCTGCCCAAGCAAAAAGGACCTCTGAAGCTGAAACGCAAACAAACACCAATCACAACCAAAGTGTCACATAGCTCACAACACCAGTGTGCCACCCAGCAACAGCCCCTAAGGCAAGACAACGTACCTAACACTTTAGTCATAGGTGACTCTATAGTCCGGAACACTGATGTCCCACTCACCAGGTAGAACAAGGAGAAAATTACAGTGAGCTGCCTGTCGGGTGCCAGGATCCACCACATAATGCATGCACTCAAGCCACTCCACAACACGTACAAATATGACTCTGTCATTGTCCATGTTGGAGTGAATGACTTGAGACGTACCTCCCTGGACTACATGAAAAGAGGCATGGAAGAGCTCTCTGATCATGTGGCCCAGGCAGGTATGACCCTAGCCCTGAGTAGCATCCTGCCTTCGCCCAGAATGATACCACAATATAAGGACAAAATGATTGACTTCAGCAATTGGCTAAGCTTCTGGTGTCATTCAAAGGGGATCCAGTATCTGTCTGCCTGGGATGACATGATCGACAGACCATGATGCTTTGCTAGAGATGGTCTGCACCTGTCGCCCCTGGGATTCAGGTTACTGGCTAAGGCTCTTGCCACCCCTATAGTGCCTTTTTTAGGCAAAGTTCAAAGGACAAAACCACCACCGTAACAGGTACAAGCATGCAAAATATGAAGGTAATGCTACTCAGTGCTAGAAGTCTAAACCTCAAAATGCACTCTCTCAAGGCACTCCTAAAAATGGAGAACATCGATATCTGTGCAGTGACTGAGACCTGGTTCAAGGCTCCAGAGTGCACCCCTGCAATGCCAGGCTACAACTCTTACCACAATTTTCGGCCACCAAATCAAGACCGAAACACTAAAGGTGGAGGAGTGTCAATATTCACCAAGGATATTCACACCACCAGGCTATTTGCCCAACACAATGCATCTGAAATTCTCCAGGTGCAACTAACACTAGGTATGACTGCAATCCAAATTGTAGCTTTCTACAGATCCCCCACCATGCCCCAAGCTTCTCACTACATCTTTCTAAACATACTGGAAAATATTATGATAGAGCCAAACACCCTAATACTGAGTGATTTTAACTACCCTGCCATTTACTGTGAAAACTACTTGTGTACCAACACCTTTGCCCAACGGTTCTTGGAATTCATAAATTCCAATGCCCTGGATCAACTAATTCATAGTCCCACCAGGGGCTCCAATATCCTAGACCTGGTCATTACCAACATGGGAAATTGATTTTCTACACCTATGGTCACCCCCTCGTTAGTCAGGTCTGACCATAAGCTAATCACTCTTTACATCCACATCCCACCCCCACCCCCCAGTAAGGAAACCTCCATAAAAAACTTCTCCAAAGCCAACTTCATGCTACTCAAGTCAGAAGTGACAAACTTCATGACACCCATGCAGATGGGAACTGAAAGTTCAACTGCTAAATCCTACAATAAGGCACTATACGAGCACATCCACTCATGCATGAATCGTACCATCCCAAATAGAACCAAGATGCTCTCATCCAAAAAAAAGGAAGTCAATCTGGTGGTCCCCTGCCATAAACAAACTTTACAACAAAAGGAAGAAACTGTTGCAGAAAAGAGGAAAATCCCAGGATACAAAAAACTCCCTTAACAGCCTCAGTAAGAAACTGAGATCTCTCATAAAATCCTCCAAAGCTAGTTACGAAAGTAAAATTACCAAAGATTCCAAAGACAACCACAAGGCATTCTATAACTATGTCAAGAATCTAAATGGCAATGCTCAGATCTGCTCTGAGCTAAAACAGAATGGCATTAAATTTACTGATCCCAAGGATATTGCCAATATCCTGGCAGATCGATTCAGTGCCAACTTCACCCCCTCTCACCCCCTAAATGGCCCAACTCAATACCGGAAGATTGCCAAATTCTGGTAATAACGGCCATACAGGTAAAAGACGCACTCTCCAAAGCTAAGAATACAGCATCCATGGGACCAGATGACATCCGGGCTGTGTACTACATGAACTACAATATGAACTAGCACCTCACCTAAGTGTCATGTTTAATCATAGCCTCACCTCAGGTTTCGTGCCCACTGAGTGGCGCAGAGCTACAGTTATCCCACTCCACAAGGGGGGATCCACCTTGGATCCCGGAAACTACCGTCCCATCAGTCTGATGAGCTTTATCTGCAAGGCCATGGAGTGTATTATCATGGAACTTATAAACAAAGACATTGGCAACCTTCAAACACTGGAATCCACCCAGTTTGGGTTCATGAAGGGACGATCTTGTCTCCTGAACCTGATTGACTTCTTCAAATCAGTCTCCAGAGCCATGAACAAGGGTAAGGTGGTTCACACAGCCTATCTAGACCTTGCCAAGGCCTTTGACACCATCCCCCACTCTGGAATGATAGATAAACTTACTAAGCTGGGCATTAATCCCTATGTCACCCAATGGGTTGCTAACTGGCTTACTGATAGAACCCACACTGTAAAAGTAGCCAACTCCAAATCCAGCTCCAGACAAGTGACAAGTGGAGTACCTCAGGGTTCAGCCCTGAGACCACTCTTGTTTGGCATCTACTTCTCTGAAGTACAGGCCAACACTAAGGGACTCTAGCTAACAAAGATCGCAGATGACTGCAAACTGGGAGCCATTATTGAATCCCCAAATGATGTGGATACTCTACAAAAGGGCCTTACAGAAACAGATGCTTGGTGCCAGAGCCATGGGCTCAAGCTCAATGCCAAGAAATGTATAGTTATCCCCTTTGAGAAAAACATGTACCCATGAGTTACCATATAGGTGGCAGTACACTAAACACCAAAAGTGTGATAAGAGATTTAGGGACACAGGTGGACAGTGGTCTCACCTTCAATAACCACATCACCACAACAGTCAGGAAATCCTTCTATGTGGCACACCTCATCACCAAGGGCTTTTCATCCAGAAAAAAGGAGGTCATTGTCCCACTGTACTCATCCCTCATTAGACCCATTATAGAATACAATGCCCCATTTGGTATGTACCTCTCAAGACATCTGCAACAACTGGAAAGGCCGCAGAAATACCTCACTAAAAGAATCACAGGCCTAAAGCAGATGACCTATGCTGACCGCCTTAAAAAACTCCAGCTATACTCTGTCACATATCGTCTACTCAGAGGCAAACTCTGCTTAACAGACAAGGCCATGTCAAATCCAGAGCTGTTGGACATGCTACACTTAAAGAAATCCCAATCCCTCAGAGCCACACGCTCCAGGGATCTAAACCTTGTCATTACAATAAACAAAACATGCTGGAGGGATAGGTTCCTAACCCAGAGACTCCCCAGACTCTGGAATAGATTGCCAATACATGTCAAGCAGAATGCCTCTTTGGCCCTCTTCAAAAGGAACCTTGACGATTGGATGGGAGAAAGGAAATTCACCCCAGGGATCATGTCAGTTGCCCTGCTAGACAGGGGTCCAGGGAAGTAAATAGTGTGGGAAGAAATAGCCAGGGAATTGTTATGGCTAGGCTTGTATAGGCCCTAGGGCTGATAGCCTAGTACCAACCTATGAACATTCGTGCCTGATCAGACAAAACAATCAGACAGGAACCCTCCCACTTTGCATTTTACCTCAGATACCTCAGATATCCTTCTAATTAACCTTATTGTATCAGGAAATGAAATGCTTCAGTTGCCATACTCATAAAATCCCTGCCTAGTCTGACAAATGCTTTCTCTGCATCAAGACCCATCAATAACAATAGTATTTTCTTACATTCTGCTTCCTTCTGGATCATCATTGCTCTAATAATGTTGTCAAATGTTTACCTCCCACCACAAAATCACATTGGTCCATGGCTATCAATTTTTGCATTACTGTTGGCATTCTTTCAGTCATTATAGACATAAACAATTAATAATTATGGTATAAAATTCAAATGGTCCTATATGAAGATGGATCAGATGGGTCTTTACTGTCTTTAGGAATTACAGACACCACAGCTTTTTTCCAGGATTTTGATACCCCCCCCCTTCTGTTAAAATACTATTAAACAAAGCCTTCCAGATATTTATCTCTTTCTTCCCTTCTAGTTTCCAAATCATCATCATCATCATCAGCCCCCTTTTCCCATTTTCTACATGGTTCGGGGTATTGTGTTAACTGTCACCATCTCACTCAATTCAATGCGACACTCCTGCCTTGTTCGACACTCATGCCTGATTGTTGGAGATCTTCTTTCACACAATCCATCTACCTCTTTGATGGACAGCATTGTTTCCTCTTACCTTCTTCCTGTCTGTTCCAAATCTTCTTCACTAGATTGTATTTTGCTTTTCTGCATGTCTGAACCACCATAATCTGTTCTGTTTGATCTTTATTGCAATTGAAGCTAATTTGACTTCTGCTCTTATGTCATTATTTCTTATTTCTTCATCTATCCCACAGTGTGCGTCCTACCACCCTTCTCAGGAACATTATTTCCATCACCTCTAGCTTTCTCGTCTGCACTGCCTTTACTGCCTAGGTTTCTGTAGTATACAGTAGTACAGTATAGAGTCAATTATCCAAAACATCAATTATCCGAATGCAGCCTTTCAAGTTTTCAGGTAGGGAAAATCATAAAGTCTGAATATGTAAACATTATACATATTCACTTGTGCATGTTTTTTGAGCTTGCAGCCCAATCGTGTGTGAATATTATTCTTTATTTTCCACTGGAATCGCTGAATAGTTGAAAAGGGTATGCCCTGCATGCAGAAAAAACAAGATTTTAGAAATTTTACCTGGTTCAATGTATGCTTGATTATCCGAACAGTTTGATTATCCGAACTATCCTAGGTTCCAATTAGTTTGGATAATCGACTCTCTACTATACTGGTTGTACCACTGTTTTGCACAGCTTACTTGTCATCTTCTTTGGCATTCTTCTGTTATAAACTACACCTAAGACTCTATGCCAGTTGGCTGCAGACCCACTGATTCTACCTTTGACCTCTTCATTCAGACTTCCCTTCTCCTTAACCACCCTTCCTAGATACTTAAAACTATTTACCTATTCTTCTATCTTCCCTTCTATCTCAATTTTCAGCTTCTTCTAATTTCCCCAGTTTGCTGCCATTACAACTGTCTTATCTGTGCTTAGTTTCATCCCATGTGCCTTCAGTTTTACATTCCATTCCCCTATCCTTTGCTGAAGTTCTTGCTCAGAGTCTGCCTGTAATGCTACATCATCTGCATACAATAACTTTGTTGATCGGTCCCCTCTAACCTGTTTGCTAATGTAGTCCCTCCCCAGTATGAACAGCAGTGGGGTCAGAGCTGACCCCTGGTACAAACTAACTCCCACTGGAACCCCTCTGTGAGACTGAACACTGTCCATGCTGAGTCATTGGGTCCTTGTACATAGCCTGCACTAATTCGACCAATGTTTCTGGGACTTTGAACCACCGCAGGACTGCCCAAGTCAGCTTTCTTGGGACCTTGTCATACGCTTTCTCCAAGTCTAGGAATGTCCAGTTGGATTGCTTCCTCATCTCTAGCTTCTTCTGAACTATCTGTCTCACTGCAAACTTCTGGTCAGTTGTGCTGCATTTGAATCTCATTCTGAACTGCTCATCTCCCTTCTTACTTTCTACTACTCTGCATATCCCTTTATCAATCACCCTCTCCAGAACTGTCATGCAGTGTGATAGGAGTCACATCTACCTTTAACTGTGGCATATTTAAGTCTTTCATAAATATTTCCATTTCTGCTTTTTCTTGATTTCCTGACTTCTCTGCTTTATACAAATTTTCATAATATTACTAAAATATCTGCTTGTACAGAATCTTTGGTTATTATTCTTGTTATAGGCTGCCTAAGTTGTGGATGTCCCCTTTGTTCTTGGACACTGCCACAAATATGCTTATTCTCCAGTCTTCTGGGATACGCCTTTCTCTATAAATACCCTCAGGAGCCATTTCTCCCCTATCTCACCAGCATCTTTATCATATCTGCTGTGACCTCAACTGAACCTGCTGATTTCCCTGACTTCATTTTCCTTAGTGCTATTCTTACTGCTACTAGGGTGGACTCCTCTTCTTCTCTCATTGTTGGCTTTTTCTGGGGCAGTACAGCTTCTGTGGGATTTTCTTCATTCAGAAGCTGCTGGTAATATTCCTTCCATCTGCCTTTGATGTCCTGTGGATTGATGAGGAGGTTGTTGCTGGCATCCATTATGAAGGGTGTCTGACTATTTTCTTTATCTTTCTGTCTTTGCCTTGCAACCTGATATAGTTTCTTTGTGCCACCTACTGAGTCACTTTCCAGAAGTTGGTAGAGTGCCACTTTGCTATTGCAACTCCTTACCTTCTCTGTTAGCCAACCAGTATTCCTTCCTAGTTTGGTTGGTCTTTTCTATTTCCCACTTTTTCTTGCACTCCTTCTTTCTTTTGATGACTTCCTGGATTTCTGCATTCCACCGCCAGCTTTCCTTATGTAATTTTATTTTCATACCTGGCTTGGCCACATATCTGTTCTGTAGTCCTCACACATGCTGTTTTGAGGTGCTGCCATTCTTCTTCAATTACACCTACTTCCTCCTTTTCATGGGGTGCTAGAGCCCTGAGTAATTCCTTGAACTGTTGTGCTTTCTCTCCAGTCAACTCTCAGGTCTTCAGCCTGGTCTCTGTTGACCTTAGAGCCTTCTCTCACCACTGCTTGCAGCTGATTATAGCAACCAGTGGTTTATGTTGTGGGTTGACTGTTTCAGTGGGGATGACTTTGCAATCATTGATTCTGCCCCAGTGCCCTTTCATTACTAAGAGAAGGTCTACCTGAGTTGCATGTTGGCCACTCTTGTATGTGATGTTGTGACTGTCTCTCTTTCTGAACCGTGTGTTGGCTACTCTCAAGCCATTTGCTAGACAGAAGTCTACAATGGCATTTCCTTCTTTATTTCTGTTGTCCCACCCTGTAGACCCAGGCAGTGCTCATTTCCTGTTCTGTCTGTCTTGATATGTACATCTGAGTCACACATTTTCAACACCAATTCCTATTCTGCTTTATTATCTAGTAGGTCTTGCAACTGTTGTTGGACTGCACTCTGTTCTTTGCTATCACAATCCTGCTGTGGGGCATAGGCTGATATTATGAATAGTGCCCTATCATTTGCACTGGAGTCTGATTCCCATGAGTCTGTCACTAATTCTGATGATATCCCTCACTGCCTTTTGAAGCCTTTCTCTCACCACAATTCCCACACCATTGATCCCAAGCCAAGTGGCTTCAATGCACTGCTCTTCCACTTCCATCTTGTCTCTTAGATACATAGGATGACCATCCTCCTTGGTATCATCATGTCATCCACTTACAAGCTGCATTTTGTCAGTGAACTTACATTAAGTACGTTCATGTTTGGCAAGTTGATTGGTTTTATGTCCAACTTTTGCTCAAAAGAGATATCCAGGTAACCTAAGCTGAGTAACCAGACACAGGCCAGCCAGTAGCTTATTGACCCAGAGCGGGTTTTATGGTGGGCACACATTGGCCAATAGGGGCACGTATATACCTCCCACCATTAGCAAGGGTCCCTGGCGCAGGTTGGAGTAGGCCAGGTCCTCAACTCACTTACGTGGTAGTGACCCATTCCCATGTTTGGCGACATTAGTCAACATGACTAAATCACCTAGAGCCATATTTTACACAATTTAGTGGCTAGCCTTGCCATGGTGTGCAGTTTGTGATCCATATTCTCCAGTCTTGGAGATACTGCACCCCACAGTAGATACCCAAAGTGGTTGGTCTGTACAACTCTTCCCTGTAGGGCACCATGTAGAGTCTATGCTGCTGCCCACAGCTCCATTCATCGGTGAGTTTGAGATGGAAAATCTCAGCATGTTTTTTCAGAGGTGGGAGGAACCCCACAGAGACATAGGATGAACATGCAAACTCCAAAAAGGCATTGGTCGGAAGTCAGGATCATACCTCTCAACCTCTTAGAGCAAGAAATCTGGACAAAGCCATCAATAATGTGGGTACAAAGGCCCAAAAATAGGGACACTTTTTAAATATTGCTCTTACAAACTTAGAACGTTGAAAGAATAACAAGTTTTGGATTAGCATGAGTTTTCTGAATGATTTGAAGTCTGAAACCCAAATGTCTGTCATTATTTTCTGACTTTAACTCTCAATGATTTGCCAGTGATTTGCCAGAAAACCACAATTTTATACAAAACGGACCAAAAATATGGGGCAAAAATCTGAACATTCTGCAAAGATTTGTACAGTTGAGAGGTATGGCACAGGACTGAACCTTGTACTTTGAGCACGGGAGGCAAAGACCTTAACCATTATGGCAACTGGTCTCCATAGTTCCTAGTTTCTAAATTTCCACTGGAATTCCATCTATCTTATCTTAACTGTTAGTTGCTGAGTCGCATCTACCTTTAACTGTGGCATATTTAAGTCTTTCATAAATATTTCCATTTCTGCTTTTTCTTGATTTCCTGACTTCTCTGCTTTATACAAATTTTCATAATATTACTAAAATATCTGCTTGTACAGGATCTTTGGTTATTATTCTTGTTATAGGCTGCCTAAGTTTGGCAACAACCCATTCTCCTTTCTGTTTCTTATGTCGTTGTGTGCTAAAAGTTTTTGTGCTCTGGAGTTATCAAAAAGCAACTGCTTAATAGCAATCTTTCTAACCTCATACATATTATCCAGGTACTCCCTTTTTTTCTCTTTAGCACCCTGCATTTGCACCTCTTTTTGTTTTGTGAGATTCCCCATATTTTGTAATACTTTAATCTTTTCAGCACCTCTTAATATTTTTTTTTATTACTGCTTAACCAGATCTCCTTTTCTTTCATTTCTACTCTATTTTTAAACTTCACTTTAATTTTATCCCTCTCACTAGCCATAACTTCTGGTGTACTTTCTATGTTCTATAATAATTCCAGGATAATTTCCACTATCCATTCCTTAAATTCCTCCCTTTTTAACAAGTTGGTGGGGAAACACCAGTGTCTCATCTTTACTTTATTACCCTGCATTTTTATCTTAGCAAGTATTTGTGCATGACCTGAAATAGCTATTGGAAGTTCTCAACTAAATGCACATGTGACTGAGAAATATAATTTCTGTCTAGTCTGGCCAAGTTATTGTACCTTGTAGAATAAAATGTAAATTCTTGATGAATTCCTGCTACTGAATTCATGTCTTTCATACCAAATATTTTCATAAATTTCCCTTCTAGCCCCCCGATACATCCTCGGTTTTGCAAATTAAATTCAATTTCCCAACTATAAGTAATATTCCCTCCTGAAAGCTGATATTGTTTAAGGTCCATAATAGCAGTTTTAGGTGGAATATAAATACATGCCAGTGTAGATGGCGTCATACCTCTCAACTGTACAGATTTTTACAGAATTTCCAGATTTTAGCCTCATATTTTTGGTCTATCATTAAATTGTGTTTTTTCTGGTAAACTAGTGGCAAATCATTATAGACTGAAGTTAGAAAAAAATGACAGACAATTGAATTTCAGACTTCATGCCCTTCAGAAAATTCATGCTAATGCAAAACCTGTTATTCTCTCAACTTTCTAATTTGTAAGAGCAATATTTAAAACTCGTCCCTATTTTTGGTTCTTTGTCCCGCTTTTTTATATGGATTTATCCAGATTTCTTGCTCTAAGAGCTTGAGATATGTTTGGCATCCCTTGCTGGTAGCTTCTTACTGTCACAAATCTGCCATTATTATCTTTGTTCCTGTTCTATCACTACTGGAGCTCCTCTAGCAATTAATAAAAACACTCCTGTTTTCCTTTGCCCCTGATATTCAGCAGAATATCCATCATGAAATCCTTTCTTTATCAAATTCACATGCTCAATTCTTTCCAAGTATGTCTCCTGTAGCATTACTATTTGCACTCTACGTTTGTTAATATAAGTAAGCATTCTTTCCTTGTTTTTCTATATCTATGAGACCATTCACATTCCAAAATAAAATGAAAAGTGTCACCGTTATCATAAGAGGTCATTATTTCCACCTATTATACATGGCAGCTTTATCAAATGTCTGTTTCCAGCTTTTGTGATACATGCACCCGTAAATGTTTGGCAGGTTAATTCTTTATACATTTTTTTCTCAGCATAAACATTGGAACCTATATCACATTTTACAAGACCTTTTGTTTTAAAGAAAGCCCACAAACAAAAAAGACAACCTCCCTTCCAAGCACCCCTATAACCTGTTAACTTGATACAAATACACAGTTATTTACATCTTCAAATAATGACATTTAACCCTCTAAAGAGGAAGTTGCCAAATAGACAGCTGCTAACATGAGCCCTAATTAACCTAAAATTGAGGTTATCAATGCTAAACCTCATATTACTGACTGTGCTTCTATGTACATTAATTGGTGTCTGTTCTTATTTATCTTTGTCCCCCCGCCATTTGAAAACAACTTTTAGCCTTAAAGAAATCAGTGTATTCTGTTTTATTGCCCTATTATCAACTTGTCTTTATGGAAACATAAGAGAAAAAGAAAATGTAGTTCTCTTCTGCAGCCTGAAAGACAAGCTGAAACATTATTGCTAAAGGAAAACATTTAATTTGATTTGGTGTCCTCATATTTATTTGTTTCCACTTAATATTTGTTATTATATTACAGAGATTACAGCCTATTAACTTAAACATGCTTTTGTCTAGCTTGTCTTCTCTTTTTGCACTGTAGTGGCTACATTTCTTAATACTAAAAAAAGAAGAAAGAAGAGAAGATGAGGAAAAAATGCATCTATTTATTTTATCACATACCATACAAGAAAAAAAAGACTTTACTATAAAATATGCAGTTATATGCTGTTGCAAGTTTCATAGAAATACTGCGAAGAACAGAAATTAAAAAATTCTGAATGCCCATGACTTTTTCTTTTACTTTTAAATCTATTTATGGACAATTTCAGGCCAATAAAGCCAAACCCTCTAGCTGTGGACATGCATGTTTCTGCCTTCTTATAGCATCATCAGCACAGCGTAAGAAGAATGTTTTTTGAAAACACAGGGTTGTCATACTCAACTGATACCCTTAAACATTAGGGTGTCTACAAAATATCCCAACTAACAAACTAAAAGATTTTTCTTTATGTGTTTTTTAACCAGTTGGTTTTCCTGTTTGATCTTTTTACTCATTGTTTTAGTTTGTTAGTAGAAAAAGTCATGCACATTCAGAATTGATGGTCTTTGTGATCCTTAATGTGCCTGACAAGAGCATTAGTAGACCTGTCATGCCTAATTTCCAACAAATGTTCCCCTATTCTATTTTTGAATAATCTACAAATTTTCCCTATATAAAATATGGGGCATTGATGACACAACATCAATTTAAATGTGTGATAGTGTAAAACATTGAAAAAAAACCCATAAGGGAAATGTATGGATTTATACCTTGATGTGTGTGAGCTAAAATGGCAGTTGTGGTATAATGCAACTGAATATTCTGGTATACATGAAGCGATTAGTATTTCATGAATTTTAAAATTAAAAAATATTTTAGGATAATGTTATTCCTGCATTTACCACACTGATGGAGTTTTCCATTTCATTAAGTTATAGTGTAGTGGTGTTTTACATTAATAATTGTTATTAAATTATGAGTTATTGTTTTACTCAGCAACAAAGTTGCAGATTTTAAGTATATAACTGGTTGTGTTAATTACACTAATTATTACTCATTATTCAATCAATATGTAGATTAAATGAATATAAAGGGCTGGGTTGATTTGTGTATCATTGTTCTGATGAAGTCCCTTGTATTCCAGAGGGAAGAAAGCGCTTAATGTGGATTAAACAGTTTTTCACTATTTCAATTGGTTGCTGCTTCTTTTGCTGTGTTCTTTTGGTTATACAGTTCATGAACTTATTGGTTTTTGGAGACCTGAAGGCTGTATTGCAGTGCCTGAGAAGAGATCTGATCTCCTCTCCATAAAACCACACTGGTCTATATTTAGCAAGTTTTGATAACACCTTTGCCATTCATTTAATTGGTATAGGCATAAACACTTTGTAGTTTTGGTTTAAAATTGAAATGTGTCTATAGGGTCTGCAGCATCTTTGCCATCTTTAGGTAACACAGTTACCACAGCTTTCTAACAAGATGTTGGCACTTCCCCTCCTTTTAAAATACCATTAAATCTTCTAGATCTGTATCACTTTCTTTCCTTCTAATTTCCAAACTTTCACAGGTATACCGTCTGTTCCTGGAGACTTTCCTGAAAATTGATTATACTTCACTGTTTTATTTCATCACCTCCTATCTAACCTTGGGATAATTAAGTCTTCCATAAATATTTCTATTTGTACTCTCTTGATTTCCACATTTCTCTGCTTTATACAATTTTTTCATAAAATTTCCAGCATATGTCTAAAACCTCTACAGGATCTTTGGTTATTTATCTTGTTATAGGTTCTCTCAGTTTGGCAACAACCCTTTCTACATTCTATTGCCTAAATCATTGTGCTAATAGTTTTTGTGCTTTGACATTGTTATCAAAAATAGTTGTTTAACTGCATTCTTTCTAAACTCATGCATATTATCCAAATACTCCCTTATTTTCTCTTTAGCACTCTGCATTTGCTCTTACCTTGTTCTGTGAGATTCCCCTTATTACTTCTTGACCATATCTCTCTCTTTTTTTATCCTATTTTTAAACTAAATTTTCATTTTATTCCAGTCACTAGGTATAACTTCTGAAATTATGTCTACCTTTCATAACCCTGGAATAGCTTCCACTGCCTGTTCCTTAAATTCCTCTCTTTTTAACAAGTAGGTGGGGATGCACCAGTGTATTATTTTTATTTAATTACCATGCATTTTTATCTTAGTTTTCATTGGTGCATGATCAAAAATGTTTACTGGATGTGTGTCAAAGCTTTCAATTCAACACAAGTTCCTGAGAAATATAATTTCTATCTAGTCTAACCCAGTTATTGTACTTTGGGGAATAATATGTAAATTCTGTCTGAATAAATGCCATTGTAATCCTTCTACCTTGCCAATAGCCCCTAACTGCCACAAATCTACCATTTGTTGTCTTTTTTTCCTCAACTAGCACTATTGGAGCCCCTCTAGCAATTAGTGTATTACTCCCCATTTCCTCTGTCCCTGATATTTTGCTGAATATCCATTCTGAAATCCTTTCTTCTTCAAATTCATATGCTCATTTCTTTATAATGCTTCTCCTGCAGCATTGCTATTTTTACTCTACATTTTTAATATAATTCGATATGCTTTCCTTTTTATCTATACCTGTAAGGCCATTAATGTTCCAGGATAATATGGACATCATAGCCACCATGATAAAAAGCTATTGTTACCACCTATTGTACTTAACAGCGTTTTTGAATGTTTGGAAGGCTGATCTTTTGTACAGTTGTTGCTTCTCATCTCCATTTGAACCTATGTCACATTTTTCAAGACTTTTTGTTTTAAAGAGAACCTTCAAACAAAAAAATAATACAAAACAGTCCCACCCCTTGTTAGCTTGGAAGAAACACACAAAACTATGTATATCTTCAACAAGAACTTTAATACTCCAGAAGGGAACAATTGCCCCAAATTGATGGCTGCACCTACAGGCATTATCTAACCTAAAACTAAGGTTACCCATGCTAAAGTGCAAGCTATAGCCCATGTTCCCACTTACACTGATTGCTGTCTGTTCTTTTTTTATCTCTCTTCCCTTCCCAGATTTGAAAAACGGCTTGTAAGCTTTCAGAAAACATTAACATTTAGCCCTAAGAAAAATTGCATTGGCTGTCTTTAAATAAAACAAAATTGTACACTGCTTTATTAACTGCATTAAAATATTAAGGCTGCTAGGGAGGTTGTTAACTCCTATTAACATCCCATAATTTCAAACTTTTTTTTATTAAACTGCTCGCCATAGTACTTTTAAATTTTGTGTTTCTCTCACCAAAGAATACTCAGAATTCTGAAAATTAACTGCTTGCACCTCAGACAGCTTGTTTCCATGGAAATGTACTAAGCAAGGAGTCTTTGTAAATTTAACTTAGAAAAAAATACACAGCTGCCCTCAGGTGCAGATATCTTGACTCCAATGACCATTTGCCAATGGAAAACAAACATGCTAATATCTTTCTATTTGTAAGAAGCTTAGCATTTTCTTTGCTTTCATCATTTTGCCTTATTTCTAAAGCCTGCACACTACAGTGTAATCCAAAGGTAGTAATCTAGACATTCACCCTTGTAAAATAAAAACAGAAAATATCCTAATTCTACTTATAATATAATCAGCTCACTTTTACATCCCACTCCCATCCCAGCATCCCAAGATCACAGCATATGGACATTAAACTTACTTTTTGTCAAGCCTTTTTCTCTTGTTATACTGTAAAAGCCTATATTTCTTTCAACTAAAAAAATCCTTGTTTACTTTAATATCTTTAACACATAGAACAGTCAGTGAAAATATTTCCCCACATTTAAACTACCCCTGACTACACAATACAAAAAAACTGTTTTACTGTGTATAACATACAGTTTATATTGTGAAATGTTTTATACAAATACTAATGAGAGCAAAAAATGATTTTACTTACAGTTAGCTTCCCCATTTTAGTGTCCTTCTATACATTGATGATATAAAGTGGGCTATATGCCTTATAGTCCACCCACAAATTTAACAAAGTGAACAAAATCCAGTGTTTTTCAGCTACTTTTTCTTGCAAAACCATATTTCCAAATGTGATAAGATGCTTTATAGTTTTCCATTTATTCATTAATTTCAAAATTGCTGGTCTTCTTCTTGTTTATCTCCATCTCCCAACACCAGACTCTGGTTCAAGTCCAAGGTAGTGCTGATACTTCTAATCAGCTTCTGTGCTTTTTTTCCTGTTTCTCAAGAATTTTTCTTTGGAACATTGGAAAAGATTTCACTGGCAAACCTTACCATCAGAAGAATAAAAAGCTGAGTTTCCTTCTGCTTGCTGACTCACTTTTTATTGAATCAACTTTTTTTTATTTTCTCCTTAGCCTGGTCTGTGTAAAAATGACTTTGATTCTCCAGGACAAAACAATTTGAAAACATCTGGATACAGCAACTTGAATCTCACACTTGCCTCCTGACATTCCATGATTGCTGGGATAAATTTAGTTGTCTTCTGCCTGGTGTACAGTGAATAATCATTTTATACAAACACTCTGCTGTCTACAATATTTATTCTTTGTCCTTCTGCCACAGTTTTGTCAGGATCAAGTATTTCTGCTTACATGATTGCATCTTTACTAATATAGGTTTGACTGCTTTCTCATGGCCAGGTTTGGAACATACACTCGATAATGCCCTTTCAAATGGCAAATTTTGCTGTGGAATGCCAGTCCAGTTGCTTATGTGTGCTTTCATAAAATCAGTACAGTCTGTTTCTTCCAGTTTCTCTGGGCAGAAGATAATCTAAGTTTTTATCTGCACACCCTCCCCAGGATTCATGAAGCTTGGTGCAAGGATGACATTAGCCTTGCGCCGACCATGTGGCGTAGAGATGGCGCAGCAGCACCATATGCATATTAATGAAGGCACGCTGCCGCAATGTCCACGTGCACAGGAAATGTGCGCGAATGCAGGGGGCATGTCTAAGCACTGCACAGAGGCGTGAACATGTCGGCTGCAGATGTGCAACCTAAAATGCTGACTAATACAGCATGCCTCTAATACTAATCACTCCTGTCAGTGTCCGTGGATACTGAAATGTATGCAAAGCATACAAGACAGTTCCGCAAACACCCAAATAAAAAGTAAACACAAAGGCACGTAGCTGAATATTGAGCACCCGTCCCTCGAACAAATGACATTTAAAACCCCGTACCTGTATTTCATAGTAGTGTTGATTGTTATACCAAGTGGAAGCGAAACGCAGCATGTTTACGTGCCACTGCCCTTTGCTAAGCCTAGCCCAATGGTTAGGGTTACCACCTGTCCCACTTTGTGAGGGGACAGTCCCTCTCTGGGCAGTTGTGTCCTTACCAAAAATATTAAAAATGGCAAATGTCCTGCGATTGTAGGACATAATTATGTCCCATATTTTATGTAATAGTTGCATAAAATAGTTATTTCTGTATCTAAAATATCTAAATGTTACAAGAAACAGAATAAGCAACTAAACTGCTACAAGAATAAGCTTTTATTTAGGCAAAAAAGTAAAGCTGTATCCTTTGTACTGACCGTGAGTATGTGTCGGCCTGTAAAATATGATGTGTGTCCCAAAAATGTCCCGGTTTGGTCATTTAAAAAGGTGGCAACCCTACCAATGGTCAGAGCATTCGCTCAATATCTGCCCATTCACGGTCCAAGTCATCCTTGTCTGGATGGCCCAAAAATGAATTGGTATTACCCGGGTCTACCTAACATGTCATGAAAGATAAGTATTTGCGTGTACCTATGTGCATGAAATACAGCATGTGGAAGATCAAATATGCTAGGATTATCCTCACAACCATATTGGTACCAGAGATATGTAGAGTACGCAATGTGTACTGCTGTCTGTGCCATGGGCCATCAACCAGAGAAGGGATGGATGGTGTGTTTGTGGAATATGGGGGGGTGATGGGTAATGTAATTATTCACCAAGGGGAGACTGGTTCAGATGTACAATAGGTGAACTGGAGGTGTACGAGGGAGCAGTGGGTGAATCAGAAAGGAAACCAAAGAGCATACATTCACATCAGCAATACTCCCTGACAGGCCATACTGCAGAACACAATCCCACAAACATATGAGCATTAAAATGTGCAATACACATGTACAGAAACGTTACCGGTTCACACCCACATAATGGTCTGGCCTGAACTGGGCCATCCAACCCCAACACACCTGGATACATAATTGAATACCCATAATCCCCTCCACAACACACCACCCCTCCCTTGCTGACCATCCACCAAAACCACCCATATTCGGGCTGCTAGCTTGGCGCAGCCATATCTGCACATAGTGCCCCCTACCCACATCTAGTAGGCAGTCTCACCCTAGGCAGTCTCAGGCTTGCAAACTAGATATCCCATGCATGCATAACCCTACCACATTTTCAAATAGCCAGAAGAATGGGGTTTGTCATCCACAATTTTTGGACATCCCTCATGGGATAAGTGTCTGTTCTCAAGATTAGCCTTTGTGGCATAACATGATGTCCACCCCCGTTGACATCCAGGCAAAGTCAGATTAGCAGTACTTGTCCACAACCCTGTTCAGCCTCCACCCGGTCCTGCAGAACCTATGACCCGGGATTAAATACCTGATCATGATGCACGTCTCCCCACGAGCATTATCAGGAATATATACCTTTCATATGTTCCCATGATGCTTCCCCATAGCCATCTTCCAAACAATACATGTCCACAAATTGTATACCCCATCCAGGTTCCTCATCGTAATGATGCACACAACCCCTGTATACAAACGATACAGGTACTTCCCGTATGCGTTTGTTCATATACATGGCCATGTATAACTCCAGATATGTAGTCATATATCTATAAATGTACATACTTATATTTGCATAGCTACACATCACACATACATGCATATAAGTAGTCAAGTATGTGCCCTATTCATAAATATGTATACTTGCAAATGTATACATATGCCTGTCAAAAACATATGAGCAGTAACATGTACTACACATATGTACACCAACCGACTGTCACAGTTGTTGCCAGTTCTGTGGAATGCCTGTAGTAAAGTCATATATCCTAATTACCATCGATACAGACTGTATCACGGATGGTTTAGTGGTAAAACCAGTGACTATGGTGTTCCTGTTCCCGAGTCGAAGCCATGCAAGGGCTGCTAATTTTATATGATGCCCAAAATAATGGCAGTCGGATATAGGGTGATTAAGGCACTTTAAAGCTGCTAATTTTATATGATGCCCAAAATAATGGCAGTCGGATATAGGGTGATTAAGGCACTTTAAAGCAGACGTAAACGGGTATGCACGACGGTAAGTGGCAGTCATTCAACAGTATGGGAAATGTAAATAAGCATGTAGGTGTATATGTATGTGTATGTACAGACATATATATATATATATATATATATATATATATATATATATATATATATATATATATATATATATATATCCATGAAGAATGAACATGGTCACAATAAAGCAGTCATAACGAATGTGAAGGGAAACAGCAGCGGAACCCCCGTAGTATTTAGTGCTGTCATATCAAGCTGACCAGAGGTGAGCAAACCTCCTGCATCTCCAACCAAAGGTAGGATGCGAACAGTGGAACTAACTTTGTCCACGTGCTAAGTCTGACTTTCAAACAGGTACAGGGCAGTCCCAGTCATCATTTGGACAAGCCAAAAACCAGAAGACTAACTGAACACCCTGACCATTATATGAACGTATGTCCCAGGACTATAAGCTTGGGACTTCTGAATATACTTGGAGTGAGACAACATACGGGACATGTCTAGAGCAGTAGGTGAGTGGCGCATGTATAGTGGTGTGGTTTATTTCTGACCAGTTTATGGATGACTGCTGTGTTAGTGATGTTTTGCTGTGTTTGTTCTGGTAACTATTAACTACGGGTATACATTCAAATGAAGCAGCACAGCAATAGTGTAGTGGTTAGAGCATCTGCCTATCGAGCAGACATTGCTGGTTTGACTGCAGCACACACCATTTATGATGCGTAATCCGTATATGAGCATATCTTGCTAATTTTATGCTGTATATCGATATAATACGATTAAAATGTGAACTGGGGTGATGTATCACAGTAAGAATGCAGAAGGTGTTTGCGTGACAGGAAATGGCGGTTAAATGGAAATCCGCTGCTGAAAAGTGTTATACTCACCCTTTGTCCAACGGCCCTTGTTCTGCCCAGCAACACAATAAACCACCTTGGCCAGGCACGATGCCAGGACCCTACACATCACAATTAATGTGATTTACCACTAAGCCACGGCAGTTATACCTAACTCTGATGTTATCACAAACATAGCAGACAGCACAGTCATTCAACAGTATGATCAAAGTAATTAATCATATAGATGTATATGCATGCGGTATGTACACACACACACACACACACACACACACACATATATATATATATATATATATATATATATATATATATATATATATATATATACACACACACACACACACATATATATATATCTATCTATCTACAGTATGAACATGGGCACAAGAAAACATTCATAATGAATGCAAAGGAAAACAGCAGCGGCACACCCATATTATCTAGTGCTTGACATATCAAGCTGGCCAGAGGCGAGCAAACCCCCTGCATCTCTAACCACACGTAGGATGCTAACAGTGGAACTAAATCTGTCCACATGGTAAGTCTGACTTTCAAACGGGTACAG
>NC_056733.1:1303342491-1303384991 GCF_019279795.1 Protopterus annectens
GTAGAGGCTAACCGAGTGTAAGAAGCTGTAACCAGAGGTTAGCATTGCTTAACAGCGCACAAACCCACGGACACCCACTCACAACTGCTTTAATGTGCCTTACTCCCTCCGTATCCAATGGCCTTGTTCTGCCCTGCAACAAAATAAACGGCCTCTGCAAGGCTCGGAACCAGGACCCTGCACATACAGCTAATTTGGTTTACCAATACACCATGGCAGATATACAAACATCAGACATTACCACAAACATATCATACAGAGCAGTCATTCAACAGTATAGGAATGTATCCCATCATGTAGATGTATATGTGAGTGTTTATGTCCAGCATATAGGTACATACATATATAGAGATATATCAGGAACATACCATGTGGCAACAAAGCATTACAAATGAATGAAAAGGGAAACACCAGCGATGCCTGTATTATGTAGTGGTGTTGTCCTATGTAATATCAAGACTCCCTCAGACAGACATGTGTCATTCATACACGCAAACAGTTGTACATTGGCTGTATACATCACTCTGTGCATGTAATGTACATGAACACAACAGTACCTGTCCAATCATTATGTGAGAACAGTACTCTTGCAAGGTGCTGTGTGCAACATCATCATCATGATAAAGGTAAATGGGGTAACCATAGAGGGACCGGTAGTGTTGTGTGTACAACAGAGTCATCCGCATCATGTGTACCTGGACCATTTAGGAGTGATGTGCATACCAGGATCGTGCTCCTGAGGGACAGGGGTGAGGATAACAGGAGCATGTTGTGATGCATATTACAAGGGTTGCATGTGTCCAGTGCGCACGTGTGTGAAATGGACAGCTATGTATAGGGCAGATGTTGTCCTAGGAACCGATTGGCCTTATGTTTCCGTAGGGTGAGAGTGGGGTGTGGGGGAAGGAGAGTAGGTTTGCCCATGGAGGATAGGTAGGGTAGGATCACAGACAAGACAGCATACAGGGTCTGTATATGACACATGTGGGGGGATACACCTCAGACGGGGATAGGTGTTCGGCATTCACAAGTCCATGGGAACAGTGGGACAGAGGTCCCCAGCCATGGGCAGCCGCCACAGCACCAAAACAGCTGCAAAGGAGGCAGTGCTGAGGGCTGTTCAGGAGGGGCAGCCTCACCCTGTAAATGTGACACTCCACCCTTGAGCTTGCGTATCTGACTTCGGAACCCCTTAGTGAGTCCCCAACACACCATGTCCAGGACCGCACAACAGCAGACATGTTCCTGTCTGGCCCTGCACCCAGGGGGAGACATACCCCATCCTCAGTGGTGGTACTTCCAGAAGGTGGTACAGAGCCAACAGAGGTTGAGGTCCAAGGCTGGGCCCCAGATGTGCTGGTGCCCAGTGGCATGGTCAGCTGAAGTGGGACAGGAGGTTCTGCTGGGACCTCCCAACCCATACAGCCTATGGCGTTGCAGTTTAAACTCAGATATGGCTTAGTAACAGACAACAGCATACCTACAACAGTATTCATAGATATCACCATCAACCCAACACAACAGATGGCATACATTTGCAGAGGGAGCACAACACATGCATATATACTGCATGACATCTGTACAATGTGTAGTAGACGTGTGGCTGCAGCTATGAACAGTTGCCCTTTATTGGCTTGTCACTGGGAACCCCAGACAGTGTCTGTCATACCACTGTTTTATGTGACATATGTCCAGTCAGGGATGCAATGGCAGTAACACATCCTTATCACCATGTACAGTCTGCAATCCTCACACTATGCTCCTGCTGTGCACAGACATGTGTTCAGTGTGTAACACAGGAAACAAATGGTTCCACACACTGACCAGTCCACAGATGGCCCTACAGATGGGGTCTCTCATGAACAGAGCACTGTCATGTCTATTTTAAAACATGCAGAATAGCCATTACCACACACATCATGTTAAACAGGCAGTAGTCTCAATGCAGCATAGCTACACTTACATGATGTAGTCATGTGTGGCACATCACCCTCCTGTCTTTAGGCTATTTCCAACTGTGTATGATGTTTGAGGAACATCCAGATATCATCTGTGATGCCATTTCAAAACACCACATCCAGGTACCACTCACAGCGACTGTCACGGCCAAACACCAACATGATGTTCCTAGATAATGTACTGTGTTTATCATGTGAATGGCTATGGGAACACCATCACAGCTGTTCCACATGCAATCAGCTAGAAGAGGACTGCAATAGGTGCAGAGGCCATCACCTGATCATGTCCATCACTTACAATAAACATGCTGCTGCTGAGCAGGTGGACGACTCCACATACACCAGAGAGTGTGTGGGAGGGACAGACAAAGTACATCAGAGAAGGGCTTGGAGACTAAACCTTAAGCATCGTCTGCCACACGCCTACCAGTACAAGGGTCAAACCCCTGACTGACTAGTCATTACTATTACATGTGCATGAAGTTACTACATGTGCCACAAAGCTGACATGTTGCTGTGCTGTAAGAACATATATGTGTGTAGGTGAGAGACATCTGCAACAGAGATATAGTAGACATACATTAGGTGTTGCACACATGGCTGTCCACATGAACGGATGCCATTGTCACCACAACCACAGTCTCTAATGGACTCCCATTGACACTCTTTGCCAGGGTCATAAATACACACCCTAACTACTTAGTTTGCCACACGGCAGTAATGCACATGACTACATGCACCACAGGGGAAATCTGGAGGTTCTATGGGCTAGGGCATGTGAAAGTGTTTGACATCTGTTGGTATGCCAACGAGGGTTATACTGGGAGTGACTGTGGTTGGGAGCATCATAACCCATATGCAGACACAAGGTGCCAGTACTGACATGCATGTATGCATTGCTTCATGGGTGTGTAGTGGTTGGCTGTGCAAGATGGCTGTACATGGCTGGGTGAGAGGTAATCCTTGGCATCATGCCACCCGACAATGGTGTGCAGTGTGGTACAGGGGTGTAGTGTCTGCAATGTCCCACACAGATGGGTACTGCATGATCTGCCCTGACATCCTGGATACCATTGTGTATGACCATAGCTTTGCAATACATGCCATGTCTGTGTTTGATAGTCCTTCACATGGACATTGCCTGGGATGTGCATGTCCCACAATACTGTACAGTGACATGTACAGGTGTACCTGGTTTGGCAGGCACATGTTGTGCACAGAGACTGTTATCCCCCGATATGCCAATACTGGCCTGGTGTTGCGAAACCTGCTTATAGTCAGCAGGTTGACCCTCCACCTGCATTGATAGCATGATACAGGTATTCCCTGGTGTCAGTGGCATTGGTCCATAGAGGGCACATGTGTATGGCATTGTATGGCCTCTGTGGATCACATTTGATGGCACCACATATGTTGCAGACATCCAGTGGGGAACATAGTGAAGGCAAATTGTCCGCAATTATGTGCCTATTGTACCACTGTACAGGGTGCCATGTCCTCTGCAGCCCACTGCAATCACACCATGCCTACTATCTGTCATCAATGTGCATGGTACTACCAACATAGCGGGATATCCTAGGTAAGTGCATTTGTGTATGACACATGGGTGCAGGACATATACCGGGTACTAGTAGGGTTGCATACTTTGTTCACCAGGCCTTTTGCCAGATGTAGGGGTATGGCTTGCCAACACAGTCCCATGGCTGACTGACATCTGTACTCCTTGTGAGGTGGCCAGTGTGTCATAAGACGGACACCATACAGGAAAACTACAAAATCCACTCCTCAACATGTCAGTGGTTAGACACTCACAGCCACCTCCACACAGGCTCTGACAGCCAAACACACACACGTACCATGTTCTGTATTCGAACCCCTACCTCCCATATCACACTGCAGCAATACACATTTATGGCACACGCTATGGCAAATACTGGGTTACAGCACTCCTAGAGGTGTATTCCTAGGTGGTGCGTGACAACAGCAGGACTGACAAAGGTGATCATGTGATTTGCACAGAGAGTGCATAACCTACAAAGCATTGTACTTGTCTGACGCAGACAGACACACACACACACACACACACACACACACACACACACACACATACACACACACACACACACACACACACACACACACACACACACACACACACACACACACACACACACACAGTCGGCAAGTCTGGGATTAAAACACTGACCTAACACATTATCACACTACAGCATTATGCAGTTACAGAATGCGCTACCGAGATTACTGAGTCACAGCACTCCCAGAGGTGTATTTCTAGGTAGGTGACATCATCAGCCTTGCCAAAGTTGGGTATAGGAATTGTATGGACAAAGTTGGGTATAGGAATTGTATGGAGTGTGAGCAGTCTAAAAGCATTATTCTGTCCTCAGGCAGACAAAGACACACACACACACACACACACACACACACACACACACACACACACACACACACACACACACACACACACACACACATACATGCGAGTGGTGGGATCAGAATATCTGCCTATCTATAGATCACTATTACAATACTACATAGTTATGAGTCGCACCACAGAGACTACACATATCAAGGCTGTCATTATGACCTTCTAGGAATGCGAACATCAACAGGGATGCTGGCAGTTAAGATGTACATACCTGTGAACCTGTGTGTTTAAAGTAGGAATCCATCCTGAACTGGAGTATGCCCATCTGTGGAATGGATGACTACTATCACTATACAGGGTTACAATGGCCATGTCCATACACATAGAGGCACATAACCGACACAAGGTGTCATTGGGCATGCTCACACACTTAGTAGCACAGGGCTGTTCGGAATGCACTATGTCTCCATCTACACAAGGTTATACTGGGCATGCTCATACACTTAGTAGCACAGGGCTGTTTGGGATGCACTCTGATTCTAAGCACGGAAGGCCACAGTGGCCATGCTATTACAGTTAGATGTAAAGAACACATTGTAATGGACTCTAGTGTTAGTAGTTATCATTGTTAGCAGGAACGCTGCACTACATATATCTGACACCGGTCATCTACACAACGTCTGCTGCTGTCCGTCACCTTAGATGTACCATTCTATACCAAGCACAATACTACCACTCGCAGCGATGTCTTGCTAGGAGTGGCAACTGCTTGACCAACACAATGAGCCAATATCCTGCTGTAATTATGAGGTTTTCCAGTGTTTGTCATTCTGGGATGACATGACTGAAAGTAGACAGGCCTTTGTCACATATCACATGCATCCATGATTCAAGGGAGTGGGGATAATACCTAGGTCGCATTTGCCTATATAGTGCCATTCCAAGTCAAATGTCCTAAACACAGGATAACACCTTGACACCTAGAGGACAACTGCATTGTATGCTTATACTAACCAGGGCTAGATGTGAAGTGTTCGTAATCACAGCTGTTCACTGTATATCCAACAATGGGGAATACTGACATCTGTGCAGTGAGGAACACCTGGCTGAAGGCTCTGTGGTGCACAATAGCACTACCACCATATACCTCAGAACCAGACATGTGGGCCATAACACAGGTATGGACCACTCCAGGTGGTGGTGTCCCCACATACATAAAGGCCACTCACATGTACTGACCAGTACTCCCACAAAAGACATCACAGATGAGTCAGGTGCAGGTCACAGAGTCAAAAGCCATATTCTAGGATGTAACCCTCAGACACCACCATGCCCTCGGACCACCAACACACATCCATACATGTGGTAGGACATATAATAGTACAACACCATGTGACCTTTGACCAGTGGACTGTACCTAGCTCTACAGAAACTGTGCAGAGAACCCATGCACTGACACCGTTGCATCATGTGTTATGCAATGCAATGATACCACTGTTTGTAACCAGGTCAGCTGTACACATACAAGGGTCCTTTGGTTATTTACAGCATTAACAGATGACTGTTGCTGTACACCAGTAAACACCCTCATGTTTGGATATGACATACATGTACCTGCCCTGGATATGTACATGCCACACACACACAGCATATATGTAAATAGCATAGGTATTGTTGTCCTTTGTGCAGACATGTGGCTACAGCCATTACACACATGCACATGGAAGGTAGGTCCATGGCTGCTGAATGCTAACAGTACATAAGCTGTGATATCAATGTTGACAGAGGTAACATTCCCTCTGTACTGGTCACCCATGACACCTATCATATCATACAACAGTCCATGTGTCATGTATGTCTTTACACATGTCCACCAAATGCAATGCCTACAAACATGCCCAAATGACAGGAATGTAGGACCTACACACATGTACATGTAGTGGTGTGCATTCAGATACCATGTGTGTGCAGTTGCTGATGTTTGCAGGTGACATGTGTCTTAGTACATCATGCAGTTGCAATGCAGCCTCAACATTGCCAACTGTATATGGTGATATGCTGAAAGTACGGTACGATGTACTTCAGGTATGGACAGATGTGTGGACATAACTAGGTGGTGGGGCATCTTTGCAGATGAATGTTTGCTGAGGACAGTTCACAGGTGTGTCACAAGCAGTCCTACAATAACCTGTGTAACCGCTAAGCTATGGTTTTGTTAATTGAAGGTGGACATATACAACTTAGACAGCGGTCAGGGTGACACCGAAGGTAAATCACTTGACACCTGTAACAGTTAAGACCTCCCATGTGCATATATCAGCACAGTTGCTAAAGGAAGCATCAGTACACTTTGTAACACATGCAATACTGCTGTAAGTCTGTCATATGTATCATGAGATAGGTAGGTGTTTGATTCACAGTACTGGCATGTGTGGTTGTGTGCGTGTCCATATATGTCACGTATGGTGGGGAATGCATCTCAATTGTTACTCACTCTCCTGTACACTGTTGTAGACATCTGTACAGACTGCAATGTAGAAAGCAGGACATAGGCAGGGGTGTGTATCTCACACATGTGAGGTATCTGTATGTGCGTGACATAGGTGTATTTAATAGTGAATGCCACAGTGTGTGTGTGTATGTGTGTGTGTGTGTGTGTGTGTGTGTGTGTGTGTGTGTGTGTGTGTGTGTGTGTGTGTGTGTGTGTGTGTGTGTGTGTGTGTGTGTGTGTGTGTATGTGTGTATGGCTGTCTGGTCCCTGGAGTGAGGATGTATGCTACCATAGTGAACTGATAAGACCCCTCCCCCCATCCAGGTGATGCAAACTACTATCCCTGTTGATGTCCTCGATCTTAGGCCATACTGACTACATGTACATGTGTAATCTCTGTAGAGCATCATGTAAGTGCACAGTACTGTAATGATGATTTGCACATAGGCAGGGATCCTCACCTCAACACTAGCAACTGTGTGTGTGTGTGTGTGTGTGTGTGTGTGTGTGTGTGTGTGTGTGTGTGTGTGTGTTACTATGTCAGTGAATCTGTGAGTGTGTGGGTGTGTTACTGTGTCTCTGAATACATGTTTGTGAATACCTGAGTGTGTGGGTATAGTTGTGTGTTCGCATCCTGTCATGGGAATGCGTATTACTGCTTCCCAATGAGACATCACACTTTCCACTGGCCTCTACCCTTGTCATCTGCTAGACTGTTCTCTTACCTCCTTACTCCATGTAACTGTACCTGTGATGTCACCCAGTATGGATGTCACGTCTCTAGCCACAGTAGCTTAATACACAGCTATCATGCTCTTGGATCAGTAGATCAGTAGACGTGTTTGGAACGTGGGACTTTCTAACTGTGCTGTGGAAGCTACAAAGTGCATGCTGGTATTTTCATACATACCTGTGAGTAGTCCACATTTACATATGGGACACTAACTGCAAACACTGACATCCATCAGCACATGCAATTAGACCTGAAGGAGGAAGGCAGAACATCAAGACCAACATGCAGTTACTGTTGTTACACATGACACATACTGTTAACAGTACAAAATGCATTCAAAACCTGTATTACATGGTATGTCTGCTGCCTGTGAACAGTACACAACAATTGTAATCTACACTTATCTTGCTAGTCTGTTCACCCTGTGCATCAGACCATATGAGCATGTCCCTGCACTGATGGTGTGGATGACAGGGATGCGGCACAGGCATCATTATATGCACAGGGCAATAATGTTTGCCAGAGACCTAGGCTGCACCATTGAATGACATCATGTGTGTGGGTTAGGGCCTTTGATCTCATTGGGTGTGTGGATGTTATGCAGGTGTGTGTTGTGGTGCCCTACATATGTTTCCGGTGTGTGTGTGTATGCATGTACACAGTTCTGGTATATGTCTGACCTACACAGGGGTATTATTGACAGCTGCGGACTGTACAGGCCAGGTTTTACAGTTCACGGTGTCCGGCCATGGCCACATGACCTGTACCTGCCAGGGGTTACACGGGCACTACCAGGCAGAGGTGCAGATTGGGTATTGTGTGATGACACATGTCCACTGAAACTGTGTCCCTGTTGGGACTACCCAGGGCCACTTGCACATGGTCTGCTATGTCCTGGTGTAGACAGCCCAGCACCAGCTGCACTGCTGCTGCTACCACCACTATGGGAGTGGGCATGTGAGGTAGCTCGTTCACGTAGACCTGCAACAGGTGATGTAGCTGGCTTATGTCCATGTACCCGATGCCTCACTCCTACCAGATGTTCCAGCACAGACATCTCACGTTCACAGATTGTTATGCCACTGTCAAGGACTTCAACCATGTCACCCAATCGTCTATCCAAAACTTCAGCAAGCTGATGTTGAGCATTTGCCATTGCCTGGATGTTGTTATTTAAAGAACAGACAGCAGCCCTGTGAAGCCACTGACCTTCTCTGTTGTGCCATTCAGCACGTGCCTGTGCCTCCATTACAGTCTGAAACATGCGTCTGGTGACACCAGCTGCTGTGCTCTGTCTTGCAGGGGCATGTTGGCCAGAGGTCCTCCTATGAGCAGCACTGGCCACATGCCTGTGTGGGGCATCACCAGTCAGTTGGCTGACACCATGGTGTGCAGGCACACCTTCTATAGCCTCCACATTTTCCTGTTCCAAGCTACCACATGCCAACTGTCCTTCCTCTATGACCACTGGTGATGGGGTATGTGTTGGCATGAGAACTGTGTGTGGGGATGAGGCGGATATAGGTGGAATGGCAACCAATGGCACAGATTCAGCCCCTGACAACCCTGCCTGTGCCTCAATCATACATTCATCATCACTGCTAGAATCTGTGGGGACACTAACATCAGATGTACACTAACATCAGATGGACCGCAGGAGGGGAATGCACCTACATCAACACCTGTGAGGGGCAGACAAGAACTGTACATTACAATCTATACAATAGACACACACACACAGACACACACACAGACACATGCTATGGCACCCAGCATGCGTGTGATATGACAGAAAGCATGCAACATGCATGTGATATGACAGATGGCATGCAGCTCAGACAATAATAGTGGTAGTTATCATACATTCCTGGGTTGCACACAACAGCATGCATGTGTCATAGCAGAAGGCATGCACATTACACAATCATAGTAGTAGTTAGCATACATCCCTGTGTTACACCATGTAGACAAGCACACAGGTTAACAGTACACCTGCCTGATGTGTGGCATATGACCTTGACAATCACATGTAGTATGACATGTGATCTGCTGACATGTGCAATGACATGCATACATGTTTAACACATTGGTGTTCTGTCAAATATACAGTGGAGTAATAGTGTCCCAATGCAGTATTGTCTGTCCGCCCTACAGATACTGCACATTTAGCTGATGTGCATGGCCATTGCAGGGAATCATGTGGCATCTCTATTGCTATACAGTGTGAGTTACAGACACAGTTCATAGCCATGACTGCATTTAGATAAAATACATATATACTGTGGAATGTGACCCACGTCACTGAGGTGTATACCCACTAACCCATGATGTGGAATGTGTGACACAGGTCACCAAAGGGTATACAAATGACACCCCTGCACATCTGCAGCCTTATTGCTGCTGCCTGGCAACTATGGCCAGACATGTCAAACTCCTCAGTACACCATGTCCCACATGACATCTGTGTATCACACACACACACACACACACACACACACACACACACACACACACACACACACACACACACACAAGGAGCAAGGATGACAGTGATGTCCGACACCATCAAGTAGAATGTACTGTATCTGTGTGCTGATGTGGTTGTCTGTGTATGTATGTGGATACTGTTCAGGTGACTGCTGTCATGTTGTTACACACTCAAGATGTTCAACACATCTTATGTGGTGGATTGATGTCACACCTACACAAGATGTGCACAGGCTTGTAGGATGTCTAGTGTTCCACATCTGCAATATAACCATTACACAAAGGCCATAGTTGGACCATGTGGAGCCAATGTACAACAGGGTGTACACACAAACACATCACGTCTACTGTGTGTGTTGCTTCATGTCTCTGGCCATCCTCCATGGCCATGTGTGAACATGTGTTGGCCAAATGGTTGTGCAGGCATCTATTTCACATGTCTGTGTTGTCCCATATGACATACACCCATAGATGTCATATGCTCCACTGACGACAGGGTTATGCAGACAAAGGGTTGTATGTTTGGTATGTGGGATATGTTTTTCAGGATAGTTAGGCAGTGTTACAGCCAGCTCACTAGATGTCATGGACATGTCAGATAGCACATAACATTGTGTGACATTCATAGCAGGGGTATAATCCACACCAGTGAATCCTGTGGGCTGGCCATACTCCAGCTCACTGTGTAGTACTGCTTGTATTCCCCACATGTGTAGTTCTGATCTGTAGTACATGTCCCTACAGTGAACAACACCTCCAACCTTGTATGCACAGCTGTCCACACATCTGGCAATGACAGTTTGTGAGGTTTCATGTCGGTGTTTCACATAGTTTGCAAGTATTGCACATGGGTAGCCATTGTGATGCATTGCAGGTCCAACATGCATATTGTGACAGGAGCATACATTATGTGTACATGTGGTAAATGGCCACATGGCAGATAGAGCTGTGCATTAACATGCCTGATAAATAACAGTCTCACCTGCAACAGGCTGCTGTCAGAGCGGAATGCCAGAGGTACCTAAATAGGAGTGACACAGCAGTATGATCATTATTCACGCCTGTATGATAGCTACAGGGTGCAATGTGCATGTTAACACATACACCAGTACAATAGACTATACTATGGAGTATGCACATGTGCATACACAGAGTAGCATACTATAGTATGCGGCATGTGTGTATACATGCCTTGCATATGATGTTACATTACATATTGTACAGTGACACATGTAGCTATATGGAATATAGTTGTTATATGTGCAGTAGTGACTTACCAGGCAACTCCAGGCTTGGTGGTTGAGAGACACCCACCTCCACGATATCAGCTAAGGCTTGCGGATGTTGTTCTGCAGGTGTCCCCAGGTTTGCCAGTAGCTCCTTGGTACATGTGAGTGCGGGCTGGGTTGGTGGCCCACCACCTGTTGCACCTTGTTCCCTGGTGATTGCATTTGCATGCTGTTTTGCCCATCTAATTAGGTCTGTACAGTGTCTGTGCACCTGCTGGTATGTGCAGTTGTGGCCACCCACATCATTAACCCTCCTACGAAGTTCCTGCCACAGGGAATCCCACTGCTGTGCATCCTGTGACACATGGCTGAACAGTACATGATGATTATCAAGTAGGTATGGGATGAGGGCCTCATCCTCCAAGCGGGTATAAGGTGGCAGCCTGGAAGACATAATGATGGAGACAGGTCACAGTAACTCACAGAGACATACAGAGCTACAGCTGAACATACATGTGTATCACATTTATTACAATTAAATAGTTGTCTTTGCAAATCTACATGACACTGACACCACTGACATGCTTGTGTTACACACATTTGACACTCAATGGTGATTGGATATTATCACCATATATGTGTGTGTGTGTCACCTGAGTACATTGCTCATACTCCATGTGGATGTTGTCTTGATGTGGGCATGTCTGTTTGCCTGTACTGGTGTTCTTACCTATCAGCACATGCCTGGATATGTCAACATTAATGCAGTCAACCTTGATGCTGTGTATATGTCGCTTATAAAGACTTACACTGCTTTAACAGACATGACCTGTGACCCTGCAGACTTGTTCATGGAAGGTTTTACATGTATGTGTTTTGCCATATACATCTACATGGCACTGTACAGTGGTTCAACATCCTGCCAGGTATCACCTGTATTGCACATGTGATACACATGGGACACTGGCTAGCCTGATGGTATTTGCAGGGTTGGATATCAGCTATAGCATGTACGGTCAAAGTCAACTAGTAGGCTATATGCCCTGGGCCATGTATGATCATAGGATGAAAGGTTACCTAGCTGTAGCTGACAGGTGGGTTTCTGGGGCCAGGTCAAGCAGTGCCACATAACTGATCCACAGGTTTTATGATATATTTACCATGTGGTCATCACACCATGTCTGAAAGAGGGGCAATGTGCAGCTTTACTGGACAGGGATGCATAGTATGGCATGAGTATGTAAAGTGTATGGGACAAGGATCTGTCCAGCATGTGGTGATCCTTGTACTAGGAAGGTGGATGTCCATGAAGTATGTGTTTGAGATCAGGATGTGTACGTGTAGCATGTCCAACATCACTGGGTTGGACATGGCTTTATTCAGGGTAGGCATCATGCTACATAGTGGAGATGGGGTTTGGGAAGGCTGGTGTAGGCCATCTGAACATGGCCAATACCCCTTAAAGGAAATATGTGATCTGATATGAGTCACTTGAGTGCTGAGTATGGCTGAACAATGATCTCTATATTCATAGATGGCACCCTGTCATGATTAGGGTTGCCACTTACGACTACCTGACAGGTGTGGTAACATAACTATCACAAGAAAGACAACTGCCCAGCTGCATCCCTTACACACAGTGTCCATTATGTTGACCGCTGCCTAGGTGGTAGTTCATGGGTACAGGGTTATTAACATAGGGGTGACAATGCAATATGTAGCTGTCAGATTGTGGCTATATGTCACACACCTCACCCACAAAGCCCCTTCTGTATGTTGTCTGCAACACTCATTGAGACAGCTATTGCTCCTAGGTCATAGTTATTCGCATACATCACTAGGCAGATGCCTTCTGTTAGTCTGTGTGGTATAGACTACAATGAGGGGGAGTACAATGAATTAACCCTGTCTTACTGTAGCTGGCACTGGTGTGATATGCATGTATTATTCAGACACCTTCTGTAGTGTTGGTTCTGCCAGCAGTCCAGTTGCAAAAAACTCCTGTGACATAGGAATGTACATCTAGTATACTGAGTGTAGGTGGAACACAGTATGGGTGATGATGTCCTATGACCTGGCAAGGTTATGATATACTGTGTGAAATCAACCTTACTGTCATCTACGTCTGTACTGCTGACATCAAATAAGTTGATCAAGGTTCATGGCCTTTCAGACCAGACTCAGCAGGGTAGTAGTGCAGTACTTCCCATTATCAGTTGTGTCTCCCCCTTTGTGGGTTGTGATAACTGTTGGTGTGCACCATTCAGTGTGTACACAGCCTGACATGAAGCTATGTTTTAAATGATGTGTATGTGGAGAGCAAATTGTTTTGCCATATGTGTATGATACAACCTGGGATGTGGACAGGCCCCATGCAGCCTGAGTGCAGCTTGTACCTGCATAGTTGTGGTTACAGGGGCTCTTTAGTGTACATGGATATATGATTGTGTACCTGTTGGGGGGGGGCAGTGTGTTTATGTTATCCAAGACCCTATCTGAATTGCTTATCCATGCTCAGCACTTATTCAGAACTTGTAAGCACTAAATAAGCTACTAATTACCATAGCACTCAATCTTCCTCATTACCTAGTGGTAAACAGTTTTTGTACATACTTTTCTCACTTGCTTAGGGAAAAACAGCTCTTGTACTCACTTTCCTCACTTATCTAGAGGAAAACAGATTTTTATTCAGGCATGTCCAAGGGTCAGCTCTCAGTGTTCTCTCCTGTCTATCTGATGAATCTGGGCATCTTGAGACAATGAAGAAATTGCCTCATGTACACAGACAACCCTCTCCTCCTACAACCCAACACTACAACCTGTGAGAGATGCACGTATCTAGCCAACTGGAGGTAAAGCTCTCTCCAACCAAGACTGAACTTGACAGTCATGTGGAGAAGGTAAACATTTGCACCACACCACACTCATCACATAGTCTCACTAAATCTACACCACCAAAATCCACACATAGTAACACAAAAACATTCATGGAGGCTCTCAATAATAATCTGTCTAAGCAACAGAGACCTCCAAAGCAGAAATGTAAGCAGCCTCCATCCCCTAACACAACCCAAATGACACATAGCCCACAGACTCAGTGTGCCACTTAACTACAGCCAATAAGGCAAAACAACATATCCAACACACTAGTCATAGGTGACTCTATAGTCAGGCACACTGATGTCCCACTCACCAGGCTAAACAAGGATAAGGTTACAGTCAGCTGCCTTTCGGGTGCCAGGATCCGCCACATAACCCACGCACTCAGGTCACTCCACAACAAGTACAAATATGACTCTGTCATTGTCCATGTAGGTGTGAATGACCCGAGACGTACCTTCCTGGTCTACATGAAAAGAGACATGGAAGAGCTCTCCGATCTTGTAGCCCAGGCAGGTATGGCCCTAGCCCTGAGTAGCATTCTGCCATCACCCAGAATGATACAGCAGTACAAGGACAAAATGATTGACTTCAACAATTGGCTAAGCTTCTGGTGTTATTCTAAGGGGATCCAGTATCTGTCTGCTTGGGATGACATGGTTGACAGACCATGTTGCTTTGCCACAGATGGCCTGCACCTGTCGCCCCTGGGATTCCGGATACTGGCTAAGGCTCTTGCTGCCCCTGTAGTGCCTTTTTTAGGCAAGGTTCAAATAACAAATTCACCACCATAACAGGAACAGGTAAGCAAAAACTGAGGGTAATGCTACTCAATGCTAGAAGTCTAAATCTCAAAATACACTCACTCGAGGCACTCCTTAAAATGGAGAACATTGATATCTGTGCAGTGACTGAGACCTGGTTCAAGGCTCCAGAGACCACCCCTGCATTACCGGGCTATAACTCATTCCACACTTTTCGGCCATGTAACCTGGACCGAAACACCAAAGGCGGAGGTGTGTCCATATTCATTAAGGATATCCACACCTCCAGGCTAGTTGCTTAGCGCAATGCATCTGAGGTTATCCAAGTGCAACTAACTCTGGACAAAACTACAATCCAAATTGTAGCTTGCTACAGATCCCCCACCATGCCACAGGATTCCCACTCCTATTTTCTTGATGTACTGGAAAATATTAGGTTTCAACCAAACACCCTAATAATGGGCGACTTCAACTACCCCACCATTAACTGGGAAAACTACTCGTGTACCAATTCATTAGCTCAACGCTTTCTGGAATTCATAAACTCCAATGCCCTGGATCAACTTATCCACACCCCCACCAGGGGCAACAATATCCTAGACCTAGTCATTACCAACATGAGTGGCCGGTGTTCCAAACCTGAAGTCAACTCCTCATTGGTCCGATCCGACCATAAACTAATCACCCTTGATATCCACATCCCGCCCCCACCCCCCATTAAGGAAACCACAGTAAAATATTTCTCCAAAGCCAACTTCATGCTTCTTAAGACAGAAGTGGTGAATTTCATGACCCCATGCAAATGGACAATACAGTTACAACTGATGAATACTACACAAATGCATTCTATAAGCACTTACACGAGTGCATGGATCATGCTATCCCAAACAGAACCAAGATGCTATCCTCCAAAAAAAGGAAGCCAATCTGGTGGTCTCCTGCCATAAACAAACTGTACAACAGATGGAAGAAACTGTTGCAAAAGAGAGTACAATCCCATGAGTGGAGGAGCTGCCTAGTCAGCCTCAGTAAGAAGCTGAGATCCCTTATAAGAGCCTCCAAAGCTAGCTACAAAAATAAAATCACCACTAATTCCAAGGACAACCACAAAGCATTCTACAGCTATGATAAGAATCTCGATGACAACACCCAGATCTGCTTTGAGTTACAGCACAAAGGCACGGAAATTACAGAACCAACTGATATTGCCAACATCCTGGCAGATCGGTTCAGTGCTAACTTTACCCCCCTCTCACCCCCTAAAGGGCCCATATCTATACAGGAAGAATGCAGAGTCCTTGTAATCACAACTATGCAGGTAAAAGCTGCACTCTCTAAAGCCAAAAACACAGCATCCATGGGACTGGACAACATCCCAGGCTGCGTTTTACACAAACTTCAGTATGAACTGGCTCCCCACTTAAGCACCATGTTCAATAATAGCCTCGCATCAGTATTTGTGCCCCCTGAATGGTGCACAGCAACAGTTTTCCCACGCCACAAAGGTGGTACCACAATGGACCACGGGAACTATTGCTCTATAAGCCTGACTAGCCTGGTCTGCAAGGCTATGGAGCACATCATCATGGATCTCATTCACAGAGACATTGGGTACCTCCAAACCTTTGACCTCACCCAGTTTGGCTTTGTTAAGGGCAATAGTACCTCCTAAACATGGTGGACTTCTTTGAGACAATTACCAAGGCATTAGATGAGGATAAGGAGGTCCACACAGCCTACCTTGACCTCTCAAAGGCTTTCAACACCATTCCCCATTCTGGTATTATCGCCATACCCATCCACCTGAACATTAACCCCTATGTCACGAGATGGTTTGCAAAGTGGCTCATCGACAGAACCCACACAGTGAGAGTTGCATACCCTAGGTCCGACTGTAAACCAGTTACAAGTGGCCTCCCCCAGGGCTCAGTCCTAGGACCCCTCATGTTTAGTATATACTTCTCTGAGGTACAGGCAAGCACAGGAGGACTTTGGCTGAAAAGGTTTGCAGACAACTGCAAATTAGAAGCCATAATTGGTTCCCCAGCTGATACAGACACCCTCCAGAAGGGTCTCACTGAGACGGATACCTGATGTCAATATCATGGCCTCAAGCTGAATGCCAAAAAGTGCATAGTCATCCCCTTTGGATAAAACTAATTACCCGTGGACTACCATTGTGCCTTTCTACTCATGACTTATTGGACCAATTAAAGAATACAACACCCCATTTGGGATCTACCTTACAAGACAACTGCAACAGCTTGAAAGACCACAAAAGTACCAGCCCAACTAAAGAAACTCCAGCTGTACTCGGTTGCATATCGTGTACTCAGAGGTGATCTCTGCTTGACATACAAGGCCCATGTCCAACCCAGTATTGATGGATATGCTCCACCTAAACAAAAGCCCCTGAGAGCCACATGCTCTAGGGATATAAACCTAACCACAATGATAACTAGGATGTGCTGGAGGGATAGATTCCTAACTTGGAGACTCCCCATGCTTTGGAACATGATTCCAATGTACATCAGGCAGGGCCCCTCACTAGCACTCTTCAAGAGAAACCTTGACGGGTGGATGAAAGACAGACAGGTACCCCGGGGATCACTGCAGTGGCTCTGCTGGACAGAGGCGCAGGGAACTAATGGCTCTGCTGTTTAGAGGCACAGGGAACTAATCTAAGGGTTATATGTGTGTATGTATGTATATATATATATATATATATATATATATATATATATATATATATATATATATATGTATGAATATCTAATATGTATGAATATCTAATATATATATATATATATATATATATATATATATATATGTTTTTATATATAGTATATGTTTATATATATATGTTCTTTATAGTGGACGGCAGTAGTGACATATGGTTTCCCAGTTTTGCATATGTTCATCACTTAATTTCTGTTAGTATTACATCATACATACATCTATTTCATTAAGCTTTCACATTTATTTATATCAAGTATTCTTTAACTTTGGGATGTTTTTTGATGATTGCATAGTATATTTATATAATTTTTATATTGCTTATATCTTTAGTGAATCGCAGTGTGTATAAACAACACAGTAATTCACAAGTCGTTGTGTTTGACACCACGATAAATACCTTTTGCAGAACGACTCATCAGAGTAGTTCAAACATCTATATATACAAATACAGTTTGCAAAATGTGTTGTCCGTAATGATATTATGTAAAGGGAAGCCTACATTTATGGATTTTGAGGTTGTGATATTGTTATGTTTAGTAGACATATGTTTTATTTATGTAACTTATTCTTTTAATGAATTGACACTGCCAATGTACAGACAGGAAATGCGTAGAATGTTTCCACGTCACACCATCGTTTGATTGGCCCATTACTGGTTACAATGTATTTTAAATGTTACTTGGAGTGTATTTTAAATTGTCTGAAGAAGCGGCGTCTTATTTTGCCGTGAAAGCGCTAACTAAATAAATGAACTTTGAGTTTTTAACCGAATGGTTTACTGAATTTATATGCATAGCTCTGTTGGTTTCCAAGAAGACAGTATAATCTTGCTGAGACGGAAAGTCGTGTCAATACCGTGGAGCGTTATTCCTCAACTGAAGGGCTCATTTATTGTCATACGGAGGTGCCGGTGGAGTCGTTAAGGAAAAGTAGTTTTGCCTTATCATATATAAACTGAGTGGCCACAGTTGAATTGTGAGTTACCAGCTGAGGGGACACCGAGTGTTCGGCATTTCAGATAACGCATTTATTGTGAGAGGTGCATACTTGAATAGTGCCAGTTGACTTATCGGGCTTGGATACTACCATAAACAAGTGGCGTGTGAGTCTATATTTTTTACATTCATGAATATACGTTGCATTTGAGTGATATACGCTCTCCCTGGGTTAGTTTGGATTCTATCATATATATATATAAAACCTAAGGGGGTGGTGGAAGCCAACACACTTTAGCTAGGCTTATAAATGCCCTTGGGCAGACAGCCTAGTACCTACCTATGAACCTATGAACCTATTACATGTCTTATGTGCATGAATAGTTAACTAGCTCTTCCATTTTACTTTGCTATCATGCTGATAAACTGTCGGGTGACTACAAGTCATATGTATCCTGTTATTGTGTATTGTAAAGGCCAATAGATATAACTAATGTTTGCCTAACATAACAGTAATGCTATGTAAAATGTAATACATATCTGCCTACGATACTGTACATTACACAGTTATTGGCACAATATCTCACAATGCAAATCATAATTGCACAGTAGGCCCACCTTCAACATGTTATTCTCAGTAATGCACCCATACATATGCCTACTGTTACAATATATCAACATGTACTATCCCCTGTTATAGCACGTACTTGTTGGACCACCCATGCCACTGACAGCGGCTGGAGAGGAATTGTTGGGTTCAAAGCCCTTATATAGCATCCCTTGTGGTGTATGAGGAGTTTACCTTGTGACCTACAGCAGTACACACATAAATACTACACGCATTACTATGCTCAACAATACATCACTACAAGATAACTGTTTCCACTATATAAATTGCGTACACTTTAATTATTACAGAACAGGTACTACATACATGGACAGACTGAGTGTTCTACATACCTTATTAGTAACCCGAGGTGTCGTTGACAGTTATTTCAATCTTTTTCAGTTTGTGTTTCAGTCTTCTTTGTAATGTTCTGCTGGTATATACAGATGGTTTGAATGTGTGACAAGCCATCCTTTTATAGTTAAATATCAGTAACATGTGCTATCCTAACCACCAATTGGTGTTCCAAAGTAGTTAATTACATGCACATCAGCTGTGCAGCTACTCCATTAGCCAATATCATGGCAACAGTGGTGTATAATTGAGTACTCCACTTGGGCGTTGTCCCTTTGTCTTACTTTCGAGGAAGACGGCCTGGATGTGTTGTTTGTGATGTATTGCAACAGCTATATGGAGATACACAGAGATATATTAGCTTCATGACTCCAGTGGATTGTGTGTAATGCCTAGAAGATGTTGTTCTACATATGAGTACAGCTGCTATATTTCAGAACATTGCTACTTATGCAGGGTTTGTTTGTACCTGATACTTCTGCAGATGTTTCAGTCTGGCAAGGATGTTTGAGGAGCCCAAGGCTGTATGGCTATGCATATAATGTTAGGTGGTTTACAGTGTGCTCACCAGACATCTTTGTTTTGGTGTAAATGTGTATCACACTGTGCTGTTAATCAGTACTTGGTAACACTTCCTGGTGTACACACAACCCTCTGAAACGGGATTAGTGCAACCAAACCCTGTAACATCAGCAACTGTTCCATTGTATAACAACAACTATTTCACATAGGGCCATGTTGGTGTGTCTGTGACGGGTTCATATGAAAACAACGACACGCAAAAGAACGACATTCACTATATCAAAACGAAACCATCGACATTGCAAAACATCGACACTACATTTATACATAAGTACAGTGCTAACATGGGTCCTGCAGGGGGGAAGTAAAGGATATGATACGACACTGTACCCATACTACTTCCCCCCTGCAGGACCCATGTTAGCACTGTACTTACGTATAAATGTAGTGTCGATGTTTTGCAATGTCGATGGTTTCGTTTCGATATAGTGAATGTCATTCTTTTGCGTGTCGTTGTTTTCATATGAACCCATCTGTGACAAGGTATGCTAAGGCTTCTGCATATGTCGTACAGTGAGTGAATGATTTGTGATGTTATTACAGTATGTATTGTAATTGGTTTGGGTGTGGGGGAGATGGTGGGTTTACATAGCAGATGCAGGTGTGTAGGAACTGCTTTTATACATATTCAATATGTGTGTGTGAGGGTTTCTTCCCTATTTGAACACCTATCCTTTAGTGGACTAATACTATGGTAATTGCAGGCTGATTCATTAAGGCACTGTTAAATGGTTCCTGTATAGCATGCAGGTGATGTTAGTCCTTAAATCATTTCGGCAATACATCAGAATGTAATAAAGTGTTGCTACATGAAAGCTGTCTGTGTATTTCTGTCATAGGTATTTGCAGTCATTGGAGTTGTGTTGGTGACTGACCCTCTTTGGCTAGGGTTGCCACCTTTTCAAATGGCCATAGTGGGACATGTTCGGGACACACATCAGATTTTACAGGCCGACACATACCCACGGTCAGTACAAAGGATAGAACTTTACTTTTTTACCTAAATAAAAGCTTATTCTTGTAGCAGTTTAGTTGCTTATCCTGTTTCTTGTAACATTTAGGTATTTTAGATACAAAAATAACTATTTTATGCAACTATTACATAAAATATGGGACATAATTATGTCCTACAATCTCAGAACATTTGCCATTTTTAATATTTTTGGTCAGGACACAACCGCCCAAAGAGGGACTGTCCCTCGCATAGTGGGACAGGTGGTAACCCTATCTTTGGCTCATGTCCATAGCACATATTTGTAATAATGTATAGGCATATACTCTCCATATCCTTTGTTCATATAGTTTGGTTGTGGCGGAATGTGTGATTGCTATGGTCCATGTTATACTCATATATGAACACTTCAACTGCTGTATACGGGATACCTATGGAATCCTGAACGTACACAATTCCGACGCCCACAGTACCGGGCCCAGACTCCCAAACCCTACATTACTGAACACTCAAACTCGCGACAGTAAAACTCGCGAAAGTAACACAAACACAGAACACACACATGAACACACAGACACACTGCTACCCACCACATCCAAACAAACCATCCTACACTACGTATGAGCAATTGGGCAAGCCCCCCTACACCCCCCATGTGGGTGGCTGCGCTCCCCCCACACCCCCCTACTTTAATATTCTACCTCCGAGATCACACAGACACACAAAGCAAACCCACACCCACACAATACAGTCCCCCAGAAAGACACAACACACTCAGATCACACACTTACACATACTAAAGCTCTCAGAAACACACTTACACTCAGTAACCTACCTGAACCGCAACACCAGAAGCACTAACTAAAAGTCCCTTAACATCGGGATTTTAAAACTCGCGCTTGTGGTGTTTCAGTACTGTGGTCTTTTGGTCTTTAAGCCTTGTGATTACGTGCGCCGGTATGTCAAGCATTCGGTATTTGGTAGGTATCCCGTTTATATGTACCTCCATGGTTGTGTAGATGTTAACCTATCTATATATCTACATATATATATGTATATCCCTATATATTGACATATCTCTCTCTCCCTCACTCTCTCTCTCTATATGTTGATTTATATATATATATATATATATATATATATATATATATATATATATATATATATATATATATAGCATACACCTTTCATTGTGTACATGGCGGTTTGTCCTATTTCCACACAATCCTCCCTTTTGTGTTTTAACCTGTCAGACTACACAACTGCTGTTGGTACATCTCAGGTAGCTTAGTGGTAGGTTATTGTGAAGATTGTGTACATGGTTGTGTGTTCTAACCTGGTAGTGCAAGGATGATTAACGCACATTTCAGCGATTGTGAGCGGCTTTGCCTGTGATCTGCGCGATGTTCAGCAAAGGTTAAACCTGTGTGGTGCTTATCCGTGTAGTCATGTTTAGGTGTCGCTTACCGGCACTTACTGGCGCAATAACCCGCTAACATCTGCTTAAAAGTGCTTTAATAACCTGCATCCAACATCCCTTATTCGGGACCTCAAAATGAGGTAACAGCCCTTGCAGGTCTTGAAACCGGGACCATGAACACCACAGTCACTGGCTTTACCACTGAGGCATCTGAGATATGTACAAATTTATGGTGTTTAGTATATACTGTGTACTACAGCCGTTCCTCACTACTACAAACAAATGTGTAAGTCAGTTGGTGTACATATGTATGATACCTGTTAATAATGTTCATATGTTTGTTGCAGTCAGTGTTGCAATGTGACCTGAAAGGGTGTATTATGGATGAGAATGGTTCTTATTTTGTGTCCTTTTTACATTCTGCCCATACTCCATGTGTACGCCTCCAGTTCATGTAATGAACATCTGACACAGCCCTCCTTGATGCATATTCCTTTAGCCAGCGGTCCTCCCCCACACCAATCTCCACATACACAGCAACCATTGCTTGTATGGGGAATTAGGTTAATATTAATAGTTATAATACCAGAGCTGCATGTGTTTTGCGTACACTTCTATCCATTTGGAATGCTTCTGTGTCACAAAGTGTGTTCATAGATGTTTATATATATATATATATATATATATATATATATATATATATATATAGATTTTACTGTATATATATATATATATATATATATATATATATATATACATATTTCTATCTATGTGTACACATCAGTGACATGTATATATATATATATATATATATATATATATATATATATATATATTGATATATTTAGTATTAATTTGTAACACTTATACATATGTAGACCTGTATATGTTGATTCACACATTACAGTACATTACAATGTACTGTACATATGTACACAAAGTGGCTGTCACATTTGTGGTCTGTACTGTGAAATGCCTGTAGTATAAGGTGTAGTCTAACGACCACTTACCACGTATACAGATTAGATGGCTTAGTGGTAGGTCCCATGACTATGGTGTGCATGGTTCAGGGTTCAACACCTGCGATATATTAGACATGTTTTACTACAGAATAAGGCTAATTTAAGCAGTTGTAAGCAGGTTTAAAGGTGTTTGTGCGACATTATACCAGCGGTTGTACACAGTTAAGCAAACTTTACATCCTACAACCTGTGCACGCAAATATGGCCACTTCTGCTAACTACTCAGGATATATACATTTCAGTGACGTAACATCTCACTATATGCTTACATAACACTACATTGTATGTTAACTGTACTCTCCAGCACACATGGGTTTATGTGTGTTTCAAATGTTTATTATTCTGTGGAATACTACCTATATATGCAAACTGTGGTTAAGGTATACTATGTAACATGTAAAACATCTCTGACTTTATTGGGATTTGAACCACGACTGCATAGATATTATGCAAATGCTGTAGCCATTACACTATTGACATTAACGTTCCTTCTGCCTATTTCCTATGTCCATGAATCCTATGTGTAAGCTTGGCTACACAACAGGCGGAGCCACCCACGCCCAGTGAGCTTCTCGAAATACTGACATAGCACATGAATTGAGAGACTATACATTAACATCCTAACTACATTTGGCATAGCCCCTCACTGACACACTTCAAGGGAAACCTTGATGTGTGACTGGGCAACATTATATACACCCCTGGGATCATGTGTCCCAGAAACATACAGCCAGGGTGTGGGGGAACCAGTCCAGCTTTATAGCTGCAAGACCTGTTGGGGAAATTGAATGCTGTTGGGTTGTCATGTTCACATGCCCTTTTGAGATCACTATGTGCCCCTATCACCCTACAGCACCCCAGTCTTCAACAGCTTCCAGAAACTTTGCCTGGAATCACTTCATTGGCTGTGCTTGACAGAGGCTCAGTTACTTCATCAATGGTGCAGATAATGCCACTACACTGCAGCTATGCTTTTAAATGCCCTTGGGCAGGTAGCCTACTACCTATCTGTAAACATCTACAGTGCAGGCCATCTCCAACATCATATGTGATTATGCAGCATTTTCTGATCACAATATACAGTGTAAAATCACCATGTAGTCAGACAACAGTTAAGTACAGCAAAAGCATACAGACTACTGATACATAATCACTCCAAAAGCCTATCTTGGAAGCTAGTGGACTTGTATAGGTTTTACTTTGTATTGCTTACCAGTAGGTTACCTACAGGAAAGATGGGACACAAGCACAGATGGGAAACATGCCTGCAACAATGCCATACCAACTTGCATGTGTCTGCCTAAGCCTTTGGAATGCTGGGCAAGGCTATTGACGCCCCCATGGTGCTGTTTTTAGGCAGGTCTCAGAGGTGAATCTCACCTCCATGAACTGCACAATAGCGGAATCAATGAGGGTTTGGCTACTTAACACCAGGGGTAGTACTCACAACATGCATGCACTCACAGCACCCCTCAGTATGGACAACATCTACATCTGTTCTGTGACTGGGACCTGTATAAGGTTCCTGTGATCACACTGGCACTACCAGACTACAACCCATAACACACATTTCAGCCACTGAACATGGACTGGCACAGACATAGAGGGGGTGTATCCATATTGATCGGGTATACCTACACCTCCAAGTTAGTGGGGCAGCATGATACCTCTGTGATCATCCATGTGTAGCTAACATCTGCCACAACTGCAATGCACAAAACACTTCAAACACAGCAAAACTGATGAACCAAATCCCGATGTAGAAGCCCAACACGAAAAGACCACAGCTCGAACAAGGAAAGTAAAATGAAGAATTTAATGACCAAAAATCACACAGAGCTCCAAAATTACAGACAGGTTTAGCGCTTTCATCTGCGAACAGGCAGACTTCCTCAGAACCATTGAAACAAACAAGATCCTCTCATTTTAATAACTTTTTGGCGCCAAAAACTTTTTCCTTTTTTCTTAAAGAGCCATAAACATTTGATGCAGCATATCCACATATAAGTTGCTGTTAAAACCATCATGACAACAGCTATCCCAAATATAAAATCCATAAGTATACTGATTCTATACAAAAATCTATAAATATGTAATAATCATATAAATAACTGATTATGTAAAATGCATAAAGACATCAACAAAATAAAAACTGAACACACTAATATATAAGTCACATAAATATACCAACAATTGATGATGGATATAAGATATATAAAATGAGAATAAATACATATATAAACAACAACAAATCCCTATTACTAACTATTCCTAGTGCATAATGTGGTATGTAAGTTAAAATAAGTTAAAATATGTGCAATTTAATCTAATAATAGAAAGGTCTTAATACTAATACAATCATTCCACCCTGGACTAGTGGTGGCATCACATAATATTTGCCACTTACTCTCCAACATAGCTAAATAAGTTTTCCAATTACCTCCTCTCACTAAAACATCAGTATGATCTATAATGGCCTGAAGTTAAACGCCAAAAATGTATAGTCATACCCTTCGGGAAAAACAAGGTAACCCCAAGCTACCATATAGGTGGCAATCCACTAAGCACAGAAGAGGTTATCAGGGACCTGGGGACCCAGGTTGACAGTGGCCTTTCTTTTGACACTCACATTGCTAAAGTGGTTAGAAAGACCTTCTACATTGCCCACCTGATCATGAAGGGATTCACATCCAGATCTAGTGAGGTCATTGTTCCCCTGTACTCTTCACTTATCAGACCAATGATAGAGTACAATGCCCCATTCGGGATGTATCTCACCCGACATCTGCAGCAATTGGAGAGACCCCAAAGTTCCTCACCAAAAGGATAAAGGGACTCCAAAATCTGTCATATGCTGCCAGATTGAAGAAACTCCAGCTCTATTCAGTCGCATACCGTCTGCTCAGAGGTGACATGTGCCTGACATACAAGGCCATGTCCAACCCGAATTAATGGACATGCTCCACCTCAAAAATCCAAATCCACCAAAACCACTAGAGCAAGCGACTTAAACCTTAGCACGGATATAAATAGGACGTGCTGGAGGGATAGATTTATCACTCAGAGACTCCCTATGCTGTGGAATAAAATCCCGGTCCATGTGAGGCAGAGCACCTCGCTGACTCTGTTCAAGAAAAATCTAGACCTGTGGATGGGAGATCGTAGGTTTACCCCGGGAATCATCTCTGTGTCACTGCTGGACAGAGGCACAACAAACTAATGGGCACAGTATTTTTTCATATAAGGGGTGGTGTAAGCCACAAAAATTTGGGCTAGGCTTATAAATGCCTTAGGGCAGATAGCCTAGTATAAACCTATGAACCTATAATAATAAATGTAAAGGAGTGTGCGGGATCTCTCTCCATAATGTGTTTGCTTAAGGCGTTATTAAGGTCCTTCCTTTTTATCTTGTACAAATGCTCATAGATTCTAGTTTTGAGCTTCCTTTCCGTCTTTCCAATGTAGTATGCTGAGCAAGATGTACAGGTGGCCAAATAAACCACTCTCATGGTATTACAATTCCCATTTTTACTATGTACATAAGTCCTAGTCATATTGTTTAACCTTATCACCTTGCTACCGTTGATATATTTACATTGACTACACGAACCACAACTCATAGTACCTTTATTATGATTCAAAGACATATTCTCCCCTTTATTGTGTTCTAACAAGTTTTTCAAATTAGCTGATGTTTTGAAAACACATTTAGGATGATTCCCTATAATACTACTAATATTGTCGGAGGTGGTCAGAATATCCCAATATCTATACAAAATTTCTTTAACTAAATTCGTATAGGGATTGAACCTAATAACACAAACATTAGTACCCTTATATAAATCAATGTTGTTGGGGGCAACAAAAAACTTCCCTAATAGGGGAGGGTATTTGTTCCCCCATTCTTTTTTAACATAATTAAGGGTTTGAACTAACATAGCTTTTGGGTATCCTCTATTCACGAACATATGATAGATAGTGTCGAGTTCCTTTTCCATAATATCCCTACTGGAAGACATACGTGCTGCACGTATACATTGTCCTTTAAACACGTTTTTGAAAACGTGTAAAGGATGGTTGCTTCCATAGTCTAAATAATCATTTGAAAAAGTCTCCTTCCTATATATTTTGGAATTGAAACCTTTACCGTCAGTACTAACAAAGGTGTCCAAATAAGGGATCCTTTCATATTCTACTCTGTACGTGAATTTAAGGAAGTTGGTCATATTGTTGATGTATTCAATAAATTTCTCGATTTCTTCAGCAGGTCCTTTCCACAATATAAATAAATCATCCAGATATCTGGTGTACAACACCATATACTTGTAAAAATCACTGGAGAAAACATATTCAGATTCCCACTCAAGCATGACGAGGTTGGCAAAAACAGGGGCACAAGAGGCCCCTATCGCAACTCCTCGACTCTGCCTAAATAGTTCCCCCTGGAATTGGAGGTAATTGTGGTCTAAAACCAACCCCATCATGTCTACTGTAAGGCTGATCTTGTCCCAACTGAGTTCTGAATACTTGCGCAGGCTATTGCTGAAGTATTCTAGACCAACTTCCTTAGGGATGCATGAGAAGAGATCCACCACGTCCACCGTAAGGAAAATTAAACCACTATCCCATAATTCTGGGGTTAATTTCCCAAGAAAATTCCATGAATCTTTAGTTAAATGTGTTACATTATGATAAACATGTTTAGTCCAATGGTCTATGGTGACCCCTATATTAAATGTCTTAGAATTAGAGCCTGAAATGATAGGCCTAAAAGGAGGTTTCTCTAAACATTTGTGTATTTTAGGAATACCTATAATGTTGGCCATTCTAGGAAACTCCACCCTTACAAATTGGTAAATTTCATTGGTTATACGGTTGTCTAACAGGTATTCCTCTATGGCTAGATCAGTCCTCTTATACCCAGTATTCACTTGATTTAAAGAAACCTCTTCATAATTTCCTGACAAATGTAGGATATTATAAATTTCTATGTTATAATCATGGGTGTTAAAAATAACTAAACCTCCTCCTTTGTCTGGTTTCATAATTCTAATGGATTTATTAACCAGAATATCATCCAGACATCTTCTCTCTCCTATAGTTAGATTGTCCTTATATAGGTTACCAATGTCCTTGTGAATTTTAATATTGTTGTATAAGTAATATAGATCCTTGCATACTAGTTTTTCATATTGACCTACTTGTGGATAGTATGCTGGTACATATGCACTTTTCCTGGAATGTTTGTTGTTATAGTCTACCCTCAGATTGTTTTCCCCATTTTCACTGAATTGAATAGCCAAATTCAATCTACGGCTAAACAATTTTATTTCCTTAATCATATCCACTATGTTAAACCTCCCGGTAGGTATGAATTTCATACCTTTACTAAATAGGGTACAAAATTCCTGATTAATCTCAATTTCAGTATAATTATGCATTTTTACATAATCAGTTATTTATATGATTATTACATATTTATAGATTTTTGTATAGAATCAGTATACTTATGGATTTTATATTTGGGATAGCTGTTGTCATGATGGTTTTAACAGCAACTTATATGTGGATATGCTGCATCAAATGTTTATGGCTCTTTAAGAAAAAAGGAAAATGTTTTTGGTGCCAAAAGGTTATTAAAATGAGAGGATCTTGTTTGTTTCAATGGTTCTGAGGAAGTCTGCCTGTTCGCAGATGAAAGCACTAAACCTGTCTGTAATTTTGGAGCTCTGTGTGATTTTTGGTCATTAAATTCTTCATTTTACTTTCCTTGTTCGAGCTGTGGTCTTTTCGTTTTGGGCTTCTACATCGGGATTTGGTTCATCAGTTTTGCTGTGTTTGAAGTGTTTTGTGCATTTCTACCTGATGGCTGAGCCTTCCGATTCACCACCGGCTTTATGGGACAGGGAAGAGTTTGTTACTTTACGTGTGGAGGTCACTTCGTTGCAAGCGGATGTGAGTAAATTACTCGTTTTGGTCAGCAACTTGACTGAGACTGTGAAGCAAGGGGCTGTCATGGAGTGTCTTTCAGCGATTCCATGCCCCAATATAGTTAATGCTACTGCTAACATTATATCTGGAACCAGCAATTCGGCTGATATACCGAATGGACAGCAATTAGCTGACCCTATATGTTCTATGCCCTTATCACGTAAACGACAAGCTTCCAAGGAGATTAACATTAACTTATCTCCAGAAGCTGAATTCACCTTCGACTTCAGCTTATTTCACTCTGAAGAGGAAATTCGGAGAACGGGAGCGAAACTGAAGAATCGGGAAACTGTTAGAACTTATTCATCCATGGCCAAAAAGGCTGAGGCTTCTAAAGGTACTGTAAATGGAGATAATTTATCCAGTCCTTGTGATAAACTGACTGGTATCAATAGTAAAGGACGTTTAAATACGGACATTAATAAACGTCAAAATCTTGACACTATTGATTTGTTTTTACATGATGATTTTGATTTTAAAAATGATGAGATTAATAGTGTACATTATAAGAAGTATTTAAGTACATCGGGTGATTCTATCAAAACAAAAATACATGTTTTGGGTAAGAAATTGGTTAATATTAAAAGCATTAAGTTAGATAATGCATATTTAGAACAATGTATAAGTTTGCAGGTTGTACCAAAGGGACTTAGATTTTTCAAGCTACCTTTGGGTTTACAGTATAACAGTACGACCATTAAAGATTTTAACAATATGTTTGATGAGTTTGGGTATATGTATATGAGAAAACTCATAAAATATAATGTGGACAAAATTACATCATTATCTAAAGAAATTGAAATATTAAATGAAGATATTATACAAGACACTAGTTTTGAACAATGGAATGAATTGTATCACAAACAGTTCGCCACAGCTGAAAATAAGGTTGCAGCAATATATAATCGGAAACATAAAAAAATAGAAAGAGATTTAGATTCTTACAAAAATTGTAGAGCTTATGTATGGCCTAATGATAGAAGGAATCATGACATCGATTATGAACATCAGGGTAGAGATAGGGTGGGAAGATTTGAGAATGATATGAATTTTCAAGGGGGAAGATTTTTCCCAGCCCCCAAGCAATACAGAAGGAGGTATTAAATATTGACAAAAGTGAAATTATACCAGAGGTCAATCAGAAAGATAGAAATACATCTAGTACCTCAAATTATGATGTTGTACTTAGTCCACAGGTTGTTGATACTGAAGAGATTTTATACAAGTATAAGAATTTTCCTAATATACATACTTATAATGGGTTAAATGTGTATAATTTCACTGAAATTGAGATTAATCAGGAATTTTGTACCCTATTTAGTAAAAGTATGAAATTCATACCTACCGGGAGGTTTAACATAGTGGATATGATTAAGGAAATAAAATTGTTTAGCCGTAGACTGAATTTGGCTATTCAATTCAGTGAAAATGGTGAAAACAATCTGAGGGTAGACTATAACAATAAACTTTCCAAGAAAAGCGCATATGTACCAGCATACTATCCACAAGTAGGTCAATATGAAAAACTAGTATGCAAGGATCTATATTACTTATACAACAATATTAAAATTCACAAGGACATTGGTAACCTATATAAGGACAATCTAACTATAGGAGAGAGAAGATGTCTGGATGATATTCTGGTTAATAAATCCATTAGAATTATGAAACCAGACAAAGGAGGAGGTTTAGTAATTTTTACACCCATGATTATAACATAGAAATTTATAATATCCTACATTTGTCAGGAAATTATGAAGAGGTTTCTTTAAATCAAGTGAATATTGGGTATAAGAGGATTGATCTAGCCATAGAGGAATACCTGTTAGACAACCGTACAACCAATGAAATTTACCAATTTGCAAGGGTGGAGTTTCCTAGAATGGCCAACATTATAGGTATTCCTAAAATACACAAATGTTTAGAGAAATCTCCTTTTAGGCCTATCATTTCAGGCTCTAATTCTAAGACATTTAATATAGGGGTCACCATAGACCATTGGACTAAACATGTTTATCATAATGTAACACATTTAACTAAAGATTCATGGAATTTTCTTGGGAAATTAACCCCAGAATTATGGGATAGTGGTTTAATTTTCCTTACGGTGGACGTGGTGGATCTCTTCTCATGCATCCCTAAGGAAGTTGGTCTAGAATACTTCAGCAATAGTCTGACTAAGTATTCAGAACTCATTTGGGACAAGATCAGCCTTATAGTAGACATGATGGGGTTGGTTTTAGACCACAATTACCTCCAATTCCAGGGGGAACTATTTAGGCAGAGTAGAGGAGTTGTGATGGGGGCCTCTTGCGCCCCTGTTTTTGCCAACCTCGTCATGCTTGAGTGGGAATCTGAATATGTTTTCTCCAGTGATATTTACAAGCATATGGTGTTGTACACCAGATATCTGGATGATTTATATTGTGGAAAGGACCTGCTGAAGAAATCGAGAAATTTATTGAATACATCAACAATACGACCAACTTCCTTAAATTCACGTACAGAGTAGAATATGAAGGGATCCCTTATTTGGACACCTTTGTTAGTACTGACGGTAAAGGTTTCAATACCAAAATATATAGGAAGGAGACTTTTTCAAATGATTATTTAGACTATGGAAGCAACCATCCTTTACAGTCACGTTTTTAAAAACGTGTTTAAAGGACAATGTATACGTGCAGCACGTATGTCTTCCAGTAGGGATATTATGGAAAAGGAACTTGACACTATCTATCATATGTTCATGAATAGAGGATACCCAAAAGCTATGTTAGTTCAAACCCTTAATTATGTTAAAAAAGAATGGGGAAACAAATACCCTCCCCTATTAGGGAAGTTTTTTGTTGCCCCCAACAAAATTGATTTATATAAGGGTACTAATGTTTGTGTTATTAGGTTCAATCCCTATACGAATTTAGTTAAAGAAATTTTGTATAGACATTGGGATATTTTGACCACCTCCGACAATATTAGTAGTATTATAGGGAATCATCCTAAATGTGTTTTCAAAGCATCAGCTAATTTGAAAAACTTGTTAGAACACAATAAAGGGGAGAATATGTCTTTGAATCATAATAAAGGTACTATGAGTTGTGGTTCGTGTAGTCAATGTAAATATATCAACGTTAGCAAGGTGATAAGGTTAAACAATATGACTAGGACTTATGTACATAGTAAAAATGGGAATTGTAATACCATGAGAGTGGTTTATTTGGCCACCTGTACATCTTGCTTGGCATACTACATTGGAAAGACGGAAAGGAAGCTCAAAACTAGAATCTATGAGCATTTGTACAAGATAAAAAGGAAGGACCTTAATAACGCCTTAAGCAAACACATTATGGAGAGAGGTCCCGCACACTCCTTTACATTTATTATTATAGATCATACTGATGTTTTAGTGAGATGAGGTAATTGGAAAACTTATTTAGCTATGTTGGAGAGTAAGTGGCAAATATTATGTGATGCCACCACTAGTCCAGGGTTGAATGATTGTATTAGTATTAAGCCCTTTCTATTATTAGATTAAATTGCACATATTTTAACTTATTTTAACTTACATACCACATTATGCACTAGGAATAGTTAGTAATAGGGATTTGTTGTTGTTCATATATGTATTTATTCTCATTTTATATATCTTATATCCATCATCAATTGTTGGTATATTTATGTGACTTATACATTAGTGTGTTCAGTTTTTATTTTGTTGATGTCTTTATGCATTTTTACATAATCAGTTATTTATATGATTATTACATATTTATAGATTTTTGTATAGAATCAGTATACTTATGGATTTTATATTTGGGATAGCTGTTGTCATGATGGTTTTAACCACAACTTATATGTGGATATGCTGCATCAAATGTTTATGGCTCTTTAAGAAAAAAGGAAAAAGTTTTTGGCGCCAAAAAGTTATTAAAATGAGAGGATCTTTTTTGTTTCAATGGTTCTGAGGAAGTCTGCCTGTTCACAGATGAAAGCGCTAAACCTGTCTGTAATTTTGGAGCTCTGTGTGATTTTTGGTCATTAAATTCTTCATTTTACTTTCCTTGTTCGAGCTGTGGTCTTTTCGTGTTGGGCTTCTACATCGGGATTTGGTTCATCACGACTGCAATGCAAACTGTGAGCTGCTACAGATAACCCTCCATGACCCAGGAGAACCACTACAACTATCTAGAGACAGTGGTAAACATGACAGTCCTACCAGACACCCTGTTATTGGTCAGTGTCGGCTACCCTACACTTAACTGGATAACCTACTCGAGTATTCAGTTCCAGGCCTAGCACTTCCTGGGATTTATCACCTCATATGGCCTGTATCAGTTGGTAGACGGACTAACAAGATGTGAAAATGTACTAGAAGTGGTAATCACTGACATGTGCAACAGGTGCACTACAGCAGAGGTAAACCGGTCACTGTTTAGATCTGACCATGAACTATTCAGTGATGATTTCCATTCCCAACCATCTCCACCACCCAAGGAACACACAGTGAATACCTTTCCTACAGCTAAATTCACAGTACTAATGACAGAGGCGGGAGGGTGCACAGCCCCCATGCTCAGGGATTACACTGTTCAAGATACAGACAGAATTACAAATGCACTCTATAAGCACCTACAAAGATGTATGGGTCATGCCATCAATGGTAAACCAGGACTCGTTACTCCTACACAATGACACCAGTATGCTGAACCCCTGCAATATACAGGCTATACAACTGAAGTAGGACAGTAGTCTAGAACAACAGCAAATCCCAAGACATGCAGACATCCGTGACCAGTATTAGCAAGACACTTATGTTACTCATGTAATCATCCAAGGCTGACATCCACAGGTAAATAGGCATGGATTCGGAAGATGACCACAAAGGCTTCTTTGGCTATGTCAAGGATCTAAGCAGTAACACACAGATTTTCACTGTGCTGATGCAATATTGCACTGAATATACTGATCCTACTGATATCACCAACACACTTGATGATACATTCAGTTCAAGCTTCACCCCCTACAGGGCCCGCAACAATACCCAAAACATACAGTATCCCAGACATCTGAGACATACAGGTGGTAATGGCCCTTTCAAACGGCATGACAGAGCGTCAATGGAGGCCGATGGTGTCCCAGACTGCATCCTGCAGACACTACAAGACAATGTGACCCCCCCCCCCGCCTAATATAGCAATTCAACATCAGCCTCTACACAGGCTACATGGCCATTCAATGGCACATGGCAATAGCTATTCCACTCCACCAAGGTGGTGACACACCTGACCATGGTAACTACCACCCCATAAGCCTGAGTAGCCTGATCTGCACGGCTATGGAGCGCATCTTCATGGCACTCATTAACATAGACAATGGTAACCTCCAGACACTTGACTCAACCCAGGTCAGCTTGACTGACTGCAGATCATGCCTACTGAACCTGTTTGACATCTTACAGTCACCTAGATTTTAGGTGTGGGGTGTGGTACTTCACACATTCTACCTGGACCTCACCAAGGGTTTTGACACCATTCCCCACTCAGGTATTACTTCTACACTCACCAGCCAGTACATACACCCATACATCACAGGTCGGTTTGCCAACAGGCTTACACACAGAACCCACATAGTAAGCCTAGCAGCCTCCAGGTCCAACTCTTGACCAGTCACAACTGGTGTCCCACAGGACTCAGTCCTGGGACCCCTACTGTTTGCCATATATTTCTCAGAGGTACAGGCTAACACAGGTGGACTACAGCAGACCGTGTTTGGTGATTACTGCAAACTGGGAGCCATAACTGACAGTCCAGCTGTCACAGACGTCCTTCAAGGGGCCTCACATAGACCAACACAGGGTGTCAGAGTCATGGCCTCCAGCTAAAGGCCACATACTGCATGGTCATTCCATTTTGGGAAACTACACACACACATATTAACACATGAGTGGCAGACACTATAACTCAGATGACGTAATGGGTATGTGGGGACTACATTAGATCGTGATCTCTCCTTTGACAATCATATCTGCGAAGTAGTTAGGACATCTGTCTATGCAGGCCATCTGATTACTTAAGGGTTCGCATCTAAACAGACTGAGGTTATTGTGCCCCTTTTCTCATCACTCATAAATCCCATCATCGAGTATGATAACCCATTCTGGATGTACCTCAGAAGACACATCCAACAGCTGGAAGGACCACGAACGTACTTCGCCAAGAGGAATAATGCCTTCAGATGTGTGTCCTATGCTGCTAGACTGCATAAACTCTTGCATTACTCAGTGGCATCTAGTTTACTCAGAGATGATATTTGCTGGCCAACAAAGCCGTGTCCAAGTCAGGCTTAATGGATATGCTCCACCTATGGGAATCCATGTCACAGTGAGCCACACACTGTAATGAGCTACACCTTGCCACAACCATAACTGGAAGATGCTGGAGTGACAGATTCCTGTCACGGGTACTCCCCATGCTTTGGAACTACATCCCTGATTACATTATATGGAGCCCATCACTAACACTTCAGGGAATCCTTGCAGAGTGTGTGGGGAACAGTGGATACACCCCAGGGATCCCACAATTGGCTCTGCTTCACAGTGGGACAGTTAGTTAATCAATGGGGTGGTGAAAGCAGACACATTTTGGCTAGGCTTATGAATAGCCTCGGGCAGTTAGGCAAGTGCCTACCTATGTACCTATGAACCAATACATACAGTATTGACACATGCTGATAGCTTAATTTACTGTTCAGGTATTGACTTACCTTATGCCAATGGCAGTTGTGTGTACAATAGTTGAGGGCTGCCTATGTAGGATGCACACAGTAGACCACCTATACATGACAATTTACAGGTGGTCATGTGTGTGCCATCCATGTTTACTGTGTGTGCAGGTGGAGAAGGGTGTCAGTCTGTAGGTGCCTACACTGTCAGTGTGTGTGCTATACATCCCCTCTTTGCCAAGGCATGGGCATACTGGGCATGCCTCCATCTGCCTACTGGGGCTGGCACAGGGTGTTTGTGGTCTGAGTCCCTCTGTGCCTGTGGGGCCCTTGGCAATGGTGGTGGGCTGTGTGGGCCTTCACCATTCTGTCCCTGCTGCAGCTGTTTCCGCAGGATCATATTGTGTAGCATGGCGCATACTATGAAGATGAGGGCACACATTCTTGGAGAATATCTTCAAGGCTCCACCAGATATGTCCAAGCAACGGAACCATGATTTCAGCATCCCAAACACACGCTCTATGATGCTTCTGGTTTGTGCGTATGCCTCATTATGGCGTTCTTGCATGGGTGTGTGTGCATTTCTGATGGGAGCCATCATGCACAGTTCCAGTGCATAGCCAGCATCCCCCACCAGGTGGCCATATAGGATGCCCCCCCTGGCAAATACCTGATACAGCTGTGAGGCATGCCAGATGTGGGAGTTGTGATAGCTTCCAGGGCTGCCAGCACACACATCCATGGTAATGCCCTGGGTTTGCACATGACCTGGCAGTTGATGGAGGGGTATCCCTTGTGGTTTATGTAGTGTCTACCCTGCTCACCAGGTGGTGACTTGATGTGTATGTACGTGCAGTCTATTGCACCCAGTACCTCCGGGTAGTCTGCCACATGGTGGAAGAGATACATATTGCTGGCCAACTCCTCCGGCTTTTGGGGGAAGTATATGTGCTCATTGGCATGTGGTAACATGGCATCCAGGAACTGGTGGAGTACCCTGGATGCTGATGCCTGTGAGATCCCCATGATATTCCCAGTTGGCCTAAGAAAGGTACCAGTGGCTAGTATTCTCAAGCTTACACATACCTTCGTGTCCACTGGGATGGGTTCTCCTCTGTTATTTCTGGCTCTGAGGCATGGCCAGCACAGCTCAACAAGTTGCTGTATGGTGTCCTTGTCCACCCTGTAATGCTCTACTATCTCCAGATCATGTAGCCCCTGGCAGGTTACCCTGGGTTTGAACACTCTTCTCCTCCTCCGGTGCCTGAAATTGTTGTCAGCATCATCCTCCACACCACCTTCAATCTCCAACACATGCTGGTGAATCAAAGCTATGGCAGGCCCTAGCATGTACATATTAAAAGTTACCCGTCTGTATACACCAATGGTGCAGAGTGTCTGGGAATACACAAGTGTGTGTGAGGTGCTTAAACACTTTATACTATTGTGCTATGGATGCTGCTGGTGTAATTGGGTGTGTATGTGCAATTCCAGCTGCAGGCTGTTTTAATTATGGGTTTTACAGCAGGTACTGCTATTGTGGGGCTTTTGGTGAATTACGCTTGGCTGTTGTGATTCATCTATTGCTCTTTAATTCACTTTTCAACCCGATTCCCCTCCCATTGTCAGGCATGCATCCAGCTGCCGACTTTCTTGTTTTGTACTTTTCCAGCCCAGGATTGTGTTGCGAAATGTGTTATGTAGCTGATCTACTGCAAGTTTGATTTGTTCTGCTGTGACAGTTCTCTTTTCTTTGCAGTACGGCACCTCCCCTTTCCTGTTCTGCAGGTAGCTGCTAGCAGCCTTGTTAGCTGTTGTCAGTGGCCCACTGCGGGTTCCTAGGTGTTAATTACTCATTTGTACTCCAATTACCATGCTGCAGCATTTCTTTATTTTCTTCCCATATCCTTCCTGTTTCAGCTCTGGTGCGCACCGTGTACCACCGTTTACCGGGTTTTGAGTGCGTTTTCATCCACGTTCACATGCACATTCAATTACCTTGTGTGCTCTCAGCTAAGCAAAGCTATGGCTACTTCAACACACCCCTATCATGTGGCTTTGCTTAGCAACAGGCAAACTGGATTAGCAATGCTCCAATGTGCTTACAGCTAAGGTGGCGCACCCCTCTCTTGATGTCATCTTTATCTCCAGGCCACACCGCGGTGTTGTACCACTACGCTGTGAGGTACATCCTTACATCGGCAGGGATTTTGTGATTCAGTATTACTTGTCTCATTTGCATGGCATTGACTACTTAGCAACCCTTGCGCCATGGTGTGGTGTAGCATGCGTGCCATTGACTATTATGGGGAATTCATGAAATGTGTTACATTGGAGTTTTTTTACATATAAATAAATTTTCATTGTGATCCTGTTTGCGCACCGATGCACTGCGATTTTACTCTGCATTAGTGTGGGCATGACTTTAAATGTTCTTTTTTATATGCTGTGCATTTTTTTATGCCAATGGCTATATATTTAGCCATTGGCATATATTAACAGTATAATATGTGAGTTTGGTCCGCTGTCATGGCTACGATTTTATGTTTGACAAAATGTAAACCATTTTTTTTCGGTTTACATTTCTGCATGCTTACACTATGCCTGCACCACTTCCTGAATTGCTATATACCTTCATTTGCATGCTATGCTGCTGCACATGGGGTAATTAGCATACATGCGTTGGGAGCTGTGCGGCTGTTGCGTACGCAGGTAGTGCATGTGAAAACAGCACGTACCTGAATCTCTCTGGAGCCTGGCACAAGCTTCATGAATCCCGGGGCCTGTCTTCTAACTTTACTGTTTTTTTTAAACAGTTCTTGAGAAATCTCATATTCACTCAGTTTTGTCTTCATGTCAATTGCTGATATTTGTAGGTTTTTTTTTCATTTTATCTGAATGGTTAGTTGAGACTTCTTCTATTTTTTCTAGCTTTTTGACATTTGAATTGATGTATTCCTTCAATGTTTAATTTATTTTAAACACTTCTGAGTACATTTGATTTATTTTTTCCACTATATTACTGGAAGCCATCTCTTGAACCAAAACTGAAGCATGAACTGTTTTTTTATTTATTTAACATTTGTTAACTGGGAAAATCCAACTTGGAACAAAGCCAATTTTCATCAGAACTGAAGAGGGAAGAAATGCTCCAGATGCATGTCTCTGTAACATGGCAGTAATCCAGAGCACCTGAAGGAAATCCACACGGGGAGGACATGCAGACTCCACATAGAAGGCACCCCAGCTGAGAAATTAACTGAAGAATCGCTTGCTGTGAGGTGAAAATGCAACTGCTACACCATTGCGCCATTTTTGTTAAACAGCTGCAGAATCCTTCCCAGCCAGTGTTTTCTCTTCACCTTTTCTGGCTGATTTTCTTTTAGGTTTTCCAATTTTTTTTTCATTGCTGGCATCAGGACAATGTATTTACTGGAGAATAATTGAATTTAACAAAAAAAAAAAAACATTTTCAGGGCACTTCTTTTCCTAGTTTTTGTTTTTACACTGGGAGAGCTGAAATTATACAGCTGATCAGTGTGCAGCCATCTTGGAAGTCCAGAGTCCTTCCAGCCATTAATGATATGAAGTGAGGCAAATGCTTTTCAGTTCCCCACAAGTTTAACATTGTCAACAAAAGTTCACTCTTTCCATTTATTCTTATACAGCTGTATTTCACAAATGAGAATGATGTTTTGCAATCTCACATTTATTCACTAATTTCTGTGTTGCTGGTGTTCTTCCTGTTCATCTCCATCTCCCAATTCCAGATTCCCATTCATTTCTAAGGTACGCCTGATATTTCTGTTCAACTGCTGTGCTTTTTCTCCATCTCTCAAGCATTTCACTTTGGAACAGTAGAAAATGTTTCACTGGCAAAGTCTCTTCTCTGTTCTTTATTATCAGAATGATGATAAGCACAGTCACCTACTGCATGATAGTTCACTTTTGTTGGACACATTTTTGCATGTCCTCCTTAGTCCGTTCTGCATCAAAAATGATTTTGATCCTTCAGGAAAAAAATATTCTGAGGACAGATTGTTACAGCAGCTTGAATAACAAAAAAACAAACTTACTTCTTCAGACAGCAGCTTGAATATCAGACATTCCTCTTGACATTCTCTGATTACTGGATTACAGTTGTTTCTCTTCTGCCTGGTGTTCAGTGAAAAATCATTTTCCACAAACACTCTCCTGTCTCCAACTTTTAATACTTTGCCCTTTTGCCACAGTTATGTTAGGATCAACTTTTTCCTGCTGATAAGTTTGCATTTTTACTAATAAAGGTCTTGGGTGCTTTTTCATTGCCAGATTTGGAGCGTACACACAGTGTGCCATTTTAATTAGCAGCTCCTGCTGTGGAATACCGGTCCAATTGCTTATTTGTGCCTTCATAAAATTAATAGATTCTGTTCCTTCTAGTTTTTCTGGTACAGCAGAAAATCATAGATTTTCCCTATGAGCTTTGTCCTCTAATTGTACAATTTTTGAAATATTTCTTCTTGAGCAGTCTCATACTCAGCCAGCCTTTTCTTTATTTCAAACTTTGATTTTTGCAGTTTTATTAGCTCATCTGAATATCATCTTAAAGCTTCTTCCATTTTTTCCAGCCTTTTGTTATTTGAGTTGATATATTATTTCACTGTTCCATTTATTTTAATCAGCTTTGATCACATTTAACTTTTTTTTCTAGATTATTGGAAGCCATATCTTTCACCAAAGTTGGAACTTGAATTTGCTGCACAACTGCAGGATTTCTTCTCAGTCAGTGTTTTCACTTCACTTTTTCTAGTTGATTTTCTTTCAGGCTTTCTTAGTCTCTTCTTTGGTGGAATCCAGGCAGTATACTTACTATCCAGTAACTGCAGTTTACTCAAGCTGGCAATATCACTGGCTTTTGTTTCTCAGTTTCTGTTTTAACACTGGCAGAACTGAATTTAAGCTGTTGATCAGTGTGCAGCCATCTTGGAAGCCAGCTGCTGCTTGTTGTTGGTTTAAGACTTTTTATGAAACTGCAGCACCATGTGAGTATTCTAAATAACACAAGAGGTAGTTAAGTCACACGCACCATGTTCCTACAACTTGTACAATAGCTACTTCAAACTTGAATGTGTATGGGCACAATTTATTAACTCCAGATAATACTTATGTTTATAGAGCAATAGTCTATAATTCACAAATATGTGCTCCTTACAATTCCTTTTAGTGTAAAGAATACAGTTAATACAGATCCTTTTCTCTTTGCTATGTGGTGGTTTTGTCCTTAGTGGGGTATCATAAGGAGAATTATTAACTTTCCTAGGGAGGCACTAATTCTGGGACCTCAACTGACTGACTGACTTCAGATATCTTGCTTGCAGGCTATCTCACCCATATCTTTAATTACACAACATACAGCAATATGTTGTACCTGAAGAACAGTACAGGAATAAGACTAAACTCCCAGTCCTGTCCTTCCATGAATTATAGCTGCTATTTCTACCTTTGTGCTGTAAGTAGCTACTGTTGCTACTAAAAGAGATCTTTCAGTACTGCTAATGTCCTTTTTGGGTGTCAAATAAGCTGTCAGTTTTAGGGCAAGTTTCCTGTCCTTCCAAGGATTATGGTTGTTATTTTTATCTTTGTGTCTCTATGCTGCCTGGTTGTATGGTGGCAGTGTTCCTACTGATGATATTTTACTGTACCTAATGTAAAATTGCCTAAGTTCTTATCTGTAATAGATTTTGTGTAGTTTTGTTTTGTCTTCTTTCTTACTTTTGTATATACCATATTAACATTTGTATCCTTGGCCTGGACTAGTGCAGAAATAAATCAATCCTTTTACTTGCTTAACAGAATGGCTTGTTCTTATTCATGTTACTGGTGAATAATTTAAATTTGGAATAACTGGATGGCTGTTATATCCTTGGCAGGATATAACCCATATAGTTAAGGCTACTGCAGCAGCGATTATTCGAATATCTACTGTTATGGTAAGTTTACTTCCACATCTGTACTTTCATATGTGTTACTCCTGGGTTGAGACTGAAACGGGTCAATTTGAATTGGTGCTTTACACAGACAACCAGTCTATATAAGTAAAATATATGAGATTATGATCTGGTATCTGACTTATTATGTGTTTGAGACATGGATGCCAAGAAATTAACCCCAAGAGTGAAGCTCAAGGGTTGAATCCTGGCATCCATGTTGAAAACATATAATAAAGGATTATGATTGGAGACCTGATCATAATTCTCTGATCTGCTC
>NC_056733.1:1303387491-1303399991 GCF_019279795.1 Protopterus annectens
AGAAACAACAAATCAGCAGGGGCACGTGCACCATGAGCTGAAGTCAAAAGTAAAATAACAAGTAAATCCAAAAGGTCTTCTTTGTATTTAAAATCCTCGTTTATTACAAAAGATAAAACTGCAGGAGATAGCAAGTTGTAAGCGCTTTCGCGTTGTTACCCAACGCTTCATCAGACATAAAGAAAATGCTGAAACTTTCCTCTTATAAAGCATTAATTGTTATGATGTCATTAGTATTGCTATCTCCTGCAGTTTTATCTTTTGTAATAAACGAGGATTTTAAATACAAAGAAGACCTTTTGGATTTACTTGTTATTTTACTTTTGACTTCAGCTCATGGTGCACTCATTGCCTTTTTTCCTGTTGATATATATATATATATATATATATATATATATATATATATATATATATATATATGCATATATATATATATATATATATATATATATATTAAAAATATATATGTTTTTATATATAGTATATGTATAGTATGTGTTTATATATATATATATATATATATATATATATATATATATATATATATATATATATATACACACACACATACACATAAGTATCTTATATATTTCTCTCTCTCTCTCTCTCTCTCTCTCTCTATATATATATATATATATATATATTTTATATATATATATATATATATATATATATATATATATATATGTGTATAGACGGTGAAGTTGTGCAGCTGTAGCATTGTCGCCTCACAGCAAGAGGTTCTCTGGTTCAATTTTCATCGGTTCATAGGTTGGTACTGGGCTATCGGCCCTAGGGCCTATACAAGCCTAGCTATAACAATTCCCTGGCTATTTCTTCCCACACTATTTACTTCCCTGGACCCCTGTCTAGCAAGGCAACTGACGTGATCCCCGGGGTGAATTTCCTTTCTCCCATCCAATCGTCAAGGTTTCTTTTGAAGATGGCCAAAGAGCTGCTCTGCTTGACATGTATGGGCAGTCTATTCCAGAGTCTGGGGAGTCTGTGGGTCAGGAACCTATCCCTCCAGCATGTTTTGTTTATTGTGATGACATGGTTTAGATCCCTGGAGTGTGAGGCTCTGAGGGATTGGGATTTCTTTAAGTGTAGCATGTCCAACAGCTCTGGGTTTGACGTGGCCTTGTATGTTAAGCAGAGATTGCCTCTGAGTAAACGATATGCGACAGAGTACAGCTGGAGTTTTTTAAGGTGGTCAGCGTAGGGCATCTGCTTTAGGCTTGTGATTCTTTTAGTGAGGTATTTCTGCAGCCTTTCCAGTTGTTGCAGATGTCTTGAGGGGTACATACCAAATGGGGCGTTGTATTCCATAATGTGTCTAATGAGGGATGCGTACTGTGGGACAATGACCTCCTTTTTCCTGGATGACAATCCCTTAGTGATGATGTGTGCCACATAGAAGGATTTCCTGACTGTTGTGCCGATGTGGTTATTGAAGGTTAGACCACTGTCCACCTGTGTCCCTAAGTCTCTTATCACACTTTCAGTGTTTAGTGTACTGCCACCTATGTGGTAATTCACGGGTACATGTTTTTTCCCAAAGGGGATAACTATACATTTCTTGGCATTGAGCTTGAGCCCATGGCTCTGGCACCAAGCATCTGTTTCTATAAGGCCCTTTTGTAGAGTATCCACATCATTTGGAGATTCAATAATGGCTCCCAGTTTGCAGTCATCTGCGAACTTTGTTAGCCAGAGTCCGTTAGTGTTGACCTGTACTTCACAGAAGTAGATGCCAAACAAGAGCAGTCCCAGGACTAAACCCGGAGGTACTCCAATTGTCACTTGTCCGAGCTGGATTTGGAGTCGGCTACTTTTACAGTGTGGATTCTGTCAGTAAGCCATTTGGCAACCCATCAAGTGACATAGGGTTTAATGCCCAGCTTAGTAAGTCTATCTGTGATTCCAGAGTGGGGGATGGTGTCAAAGGCCTTGGTGAGGTCCAGATAGGCTGTGTGGACCGCCGTACCCTCATCCATGGCTCTGGAGACTGATTCGAAGAAGTCAATTAGGTTCAGGAGACAAGATCAGCCCTTCACGAACCCAAACTGGGTGGGGCCAGTGTTTGAAGGTTGCCAATGTCTTTGTTTATAAGTTCCATGATAACGCATTTCATGGCCTTACAGATCAGGCTCGTCAGACTGATGAGGCAGTAGTTCCCGGGATCCAAGGTGGATTCCCCCCTTCTGGAGTGGGATAACTGTAGTTGTGCACCACTCAGTGGGCATGAAGCCTAAGGTAAGGCTATGATTAAACATGACACTTAGGTGAGGTGCCAGTTCATTTTGTAGTTCATGTAATACACAGCCCGGGATGTCATCTGGTCCCATGGATGCTGTAGTCTTAGCTTTGGAGAGTGCATTTTTTTACCTGTGTGGCTGTTATTACCAGAATTTGGCAATCTTCTGGTACTGAGATGGGCCATTTAGGGGGGGTGAGAGGGAGGTGAAGTTGGCACTGAATTGGTCTACCATGATATTGGCAATATCCTTGGGATCAGTATATTTAATGCCATTCTGTTGTGGCTCAGAGCAGATCTGAGCATTGCCATTTAGATTCTTGACATAGTTATAGAATGCCTTGTGGTTGTCTTTGGAATCTTCGGCAATTTTATTTTCATAACTAGCTTTGGATGATTTTATGAGGGATCTCAGCTTCTTACCGAGGCTGGTAAGGGAGTTTTTTGCATCCTGGGATTTTCCTCTTTTCTGCAACAGTTTCTTCCTTTTGTTGTAAAGTTTGGTTATGGCAGGGGACCACCAGATTGGCTTCCTTTTTTTGGAGGAGAGCATCTTGGTTCTATTTGGGATGGCACGATTCATGCATGAGTGGATGTGCTCGTACAGTGCCTTAGTGTAGGATTCAGCAGTCAAACTTTCAGTTTCCGTCTGCATGGGTGTCATGAAGTTTGTCACTTCTGACTTGAGTAGCATGAAGTTGGCTTTGGAGAAGTTTTTTATGGAGGTTTCCTTATGTTAAGGGTGATTAGCTTATGGTCAGACCTGACCAATGAGGGGGTGACCATAGGTGTGGAGCATTGGTTTCCCATATTGGTAATGACCAGGTCTGGGATATCGGAGCCCCTGGTGGGACTATGGATTAGTTGATCCAGGGTGTTGGAATTTATGAATTCCAAGAACCGTTGGGCAAACATGTTGGTACACAAGTAGTTTTCCCAGTTAATGGCACGGTAGTTGAAATCACCCAGTATTATGGTGTTTGGTTGTATCTTAATATTTTCAAGTATGTATAGAAAGGTGTAGTGAGAATCTTGGGGCATGGTGGGGGATCTGTAGCAAGCTACAATTTGGATTGCAGTCTTATATCCTTGGTGAATATGGACACATCTCCACCTTTAGTGTTTCGGTCCTGGTTTGGTGGCCGAAAAGTGTGGTGAGAGTTGTAGCCTGGTATTGCAGGGGTGCTCTTTGGAGCCTTGAACAAGGTCTCAGTTACTGCACAGATATCGATGTTCTCCATTTTTAGGAGTGCCTCGAGAGAGAGTGCATTTTGAGGTTTAGACTTCTAGCATTGTGTAGCATTACCTTCAGAATTTGCATGCTTGTACCTGTTACGGTGGTGGTTTTGTCCTTTGAACTTTGCCTAAAAAAGGCACTATAGGGGTGGCAAGATCCTTAGCCAGGAACCTGAATCCCAGGGGCAACAGGTGCAGACCATCTCTGGCAAAGCATCGTGGTCTGTTGATCATGTTGTCCCAGGCAGACAGATACTGGATCCCTTTGAATGACACCAGAAGCTTAGCCAATTGTTGAAGTCAATCATTTTTGTCCTTATATTGTGGTATCATTCTGGGCGAAATCAGGATGCTACTCAGGGCTAGGGTCATACCTGCCTGGGCCACATGATCTGAGAGCTCTTCCATGTCTCTTTTCATGTAGTCCAGGGAGGTACGTCTCAAGTCATTCACTCCAACATGGACAATGACAGAGTCATATTTGTACTTGTTGTGGAGTGACCTGAGTGCATGTTTTATGTGGTGGATCCTAGTACCCGACAGGCAGCTGACTAATTTTCTCCTTGTTCAGTCTGGTGATTGGGACATCAGTGTTTATGACTATAGAGTCACCTATGACTAAAGTGTTAGGTACGTTGTCTTGCCTTAGAGGCTGTTGCTGGGTGGCACACTGGTGTTTTGAGCTATGTGACACTTTGGTTGTGACTGGTGTTTGTTTGCATTTCAGCTTCGGAGGTGCTTGTTGCTTGGGCAGGTTAAAGTTAAGGGCCTCCGCATATGTGGATTTAATGTTGCTATGAGAGGGTGTTGGTGGTGTGGGTTTAGAAGGGCTATGTGTTGCTTGAGGTGTAGTGCGGGTGTTAAACTTCTCTTCTTGACTGTCTAGCACAATCTTGGGTGGAGAGAGCTTTGCTTCCAGTTTGGCTATGTAAGTGCATTTCTCACAGGTTGTAGTGCTGGGTGGTAGGAGGAGAGGGTTGTCTGTGTACATGAGGCAATTGCTGCATTGCCCCAGTATGCCCAGATTCACCAGGTGGACAGGAGAAATCACTGGAAGCTGACTCTTGGACATGCCTGGTTTGGTGATTTTTTTGTAAAGTACAGGAGCTATTTTCCCTTGCCTTAGCAAGGTACTTTGCAATTACAGGCTGTTTAGTGCCTACGATTAATTTATCCTTATTAACAAGGAGATTTGAGTGCTTGTATCAGTTTAAGGCATCCTAGTGCTTTCCAGCAGGTATTAGAACAAGTGCTAGTCACAGGGATGCTTAAAGGTAAGATGAAAAAAAAATGGTTTATCCTAAACACTGCAGTGTGCACTAGATAAGTTAGATGTGAAAGTAGGTAACTTAAGTTTTGCCTGTCTAAAAAGTTGTTTTATTGGAGAGTCACTATTTTTAAAACAGCAAGATAGATTGAAAGAGGGTGGCCACTTTTGTATTCTGGTACTATGGAATACAGTAGGATGGCCAATAAATTTAAATAGATGAAGGGGAGTGATTTCACAAAATTATAATTTTGTGCTTACTCACACAAGCCAGTGAAAGCAGAGAGGAAATGAGATATATGGTCAAATTAACACAAGAGGCAGGCAACTAGAAAGACAGTTGTATTTAAGAACACGACAGTAAGCAGGTGGGTGGGAAACATTTCCTAAAATTTCTGCCTGATTCACAAGAGACAGAGCTGTGATCTCTTTTAAAGTTTTGGTACTTACGTATTATTGAAACCAGATTTTAGCGATAATACCACTTGCTTCCCAATATTGAAATCTGACTGTTAATGGTTTATAACTGTTATATAGTGTGTTTCCTTTAACAATACATTTTTTTCCTGGAGTGTTTTCAATAAAATGTAAAAGAAAACATGCTGTTGTTTCTTTATGCACTTTCTTGCCAGCATGTTGCTTATTGAAAGTCTGGCAGCTGAATGTTCCTTTTTTTCGTGGCAGCAAATGCTGACGAATAATGGTTATAATTGTATTTGGGTTTCAGGTATCATATCTATGTCATTGGTTTCCTGAGACTCGTGCAACACAATATTTTGCTTACTTTAAGATGTGTTTCTGGGATTAAAACACACAGAGGGACGCCTCCTCACCATCTGGAGTCATATTGAATGGAAGCCATGTAGCATGACATGCATTTTGACAAGGAGGAAAAAAAGTGTTTTGAGTGAAAGTGGTTTTAAGAAGGGTTATCAAGAACACCGGGAAAAGTTACTGTCGCTGTGGCTGGAAGCACCATTAATACACAAATGAGATAGCTCTTCACATGCTGGCACTAAAGAGTACACAGCCACAGTGACTCTAACTTTCTCCATTGTTCTTGACAACCGTTCTTAAAACAACCTTCACTGTGAAAGAAAAGAGATTTCCTGACATTTGTACAACACTAATGGCAAGATTTCGATATCCGGAAGCAAGTGGTATTATCACTAAAATCTGGTTGCGATAATACGTAAGTACCGAAGTTTTAATATGCATTTAAAAGCAGAATACAAGTAAAACACAAGGTAAAGAAAACAAATCACAGTATTCAAAATATAAAAAGGCAATGAAGTAATACAAAATACAACAAATAAAAAGCAAACTAAACTTTCCTTCACAGCAAAGTGTAACAGAGTCTGGTGAGCTTTTCTAGTAAAGCTCTGAAATGTTTTATTTTACCCCTTAAATAGAATGTATAGTTCCTAGCTCCACCCACTGAGTTCAGAAATGATTAACCTTAAGTGACCTCTATTATCTTGTGATGCGGTTCCTTTGTGTAGAGTCTGCATGTCCTCCCTGCATTCATGTGGGTTTCCTCCAGGTGCTACGGTTTCCTCCCACATTACAAAGACATGCGTCTGGAGTGTTTTTCTCCGGGCCTTTGCTGAAAATTGGCTTCATTCCAAGTCAGACTTTCCCAGTTAACAAATGTTAAATCAATATATATTTGCATTTATGAGTATATTTGTTTAGATTGCTGATGAATTTTGGCCAACAGAAAAATATCAAATTAAATGGTGATCACTATCCTCTACATAAACCCAGTCAAACCGATGTGATTATGAATGTGAACAAACACGTTACATTTGTGGTTACCTAAAACAATTACAAACTTAGCTTTTACACTCCCTGATGTGGGGACTATGTCCTCCTCCAGCAATTAAATATGCAAACTCCATGGTCACACAAAAATAAAGAAAGAAGGAGGATTACTTCTGAAAGTATATTACAATCCGACTGTTGCATTTCATCTGTAATATAATTCAACCACTTTAAACAATGAAAATTAACAGAAGTAGCAGCACACAATAAATGTGTGCCATGTCCAAATCCATAGTGAGCGTGCACGCACCACACATACACACATTATACATATTTCTGTATGTATGTATGTTTTTCTCTTATAACGTTGGTGTTAAACATATTTTCTATATCCCAGTTGGACAATCAGATTGATGGTTTTGTAAAACTATTGCATGGACATAGACACAAACTCACACTCACACACATTCACACACACACACACACACACACACACACACACACACACACACACACACACACACACACGCACGCACGCACACACGCACACACGCACACACGCACACACTTCAGTATTGGTAGTAAACCAGCATGTTTTTTAGAGCTGAGATGAAACCTGAATACCTGGGCATAGTCCATACAAAGGAAGAACTTAGATAGTCAATAAGAACACTCACTGGAGCTCTGAACTGAACCTCAGACCTTGGATTTGTGAATCACAAAGTGAGAAAGAACGTATGACATAATTGCTATGTTTTTTTTAATCTAGCCTGGTATAATACCATACAGTTATTAATGTCACAATTTCAGTTTAATTTTTGGAATGCATACTACATCAGATATTTATTTACTGACAACCCCTCTGTCACTTAGAGACACTGCACACCATTTAACTGGTACTATATTTTAGGATTTTAAAGTGTTGGTTCTTGGCTGTCCAGAAGCCTTTACTATGAATGAAGGGCCAGTTTTCTTTTTAATTTTTTATATTACCAGTCCTCCAGATTTGTAGTAGTTTTGGCCTTCTATGGCTTTTTAGTTTATATGTAATTAGTACAGAGCTTTGTAAGCTGAAAGGAGAAGAAACCTCTGTAAAAAGCTAAGCTTGCATTGTGATGATCACTGTTTCTGCTTTGTTTGTAGAAGAAGATAAAACTACTGTTGTCACTAATGCAGCAAAGGTACTTCAAGGACAATTTCAGAAAGAAACATTTTTACTTTTCAGACACTAAATACCACATTGCTCAAGACTAAATAATTGCGCCAGATGACTCATACCTTATACTGTGCAGATGTTCACATGTGTTGAAGGGAAAATGATACATGAGAGAGCCTGTGCAAATGCTGAAACAGGGCAGAGGTTATAGCAGTTTTACAAAAATACAGACTGTTCTTCAGGCAGAATATGTCGTTGACCTTTGTCACACAATGATGAGCTGGTGTCTGAATAGTAATGATGTATGTGCAATGTAAGAGACAATTCAAAAGTTAACTGCATTGCTAAGTCTTCATTTATAAATCTAGCTGATAATACTAAAATAAAAAAAAAATAATTTTATTTCACATTTGTATCTATTCACCAGAGGCCTGGAGTGAAAATCCCTACAAAAATACCAGCAATGTATAATACAAATATAAAAGCACTAATCGAATATCTATTACAATAGATATATTAATATCTATTGCAAAGCCTAATCGATATAACAAGTCAATATTTATTACAAAACTTAAAACGACATAAGCAATTAGATATACATACAGTAAAAATCCAAAAATACAGACAAGTGTTCAAGAGGATATATATATATATATATATATATATATATATATATATATATATATATATATATATATATATATATATATATATATATAGAAAAATTATATTGAGCTGCTCTCTGCTTACTTCTGCTTGCTTGCTTGCTTACTGTGGGATTTGAAGTCTTCTTAAGACACACAGTCTTGCTGTGCTGTTTACTGCTGAATCAGAGACACATCATGACTCCATCTGTAGTCTGTTTAAAGTACCAAGCCTTTCAAATTGCACATTGATAAAGAAATATGTTTTGCAGCTATAAGCACAGTCATAGATAACTTATTTTATAACAAACCACACGTAGTCTGTCAGATTTGTAGCATATATTTACAAAGTTTTCCTTCATTACAGATATGAATGATGACTTCTACAAAATACCTCTCTGTCCTTCTCTCTCTGTCCTTCTCTCACATAACTGAACTGCTATATAGCTAAATACAGAGCTAGTCACGCACACAAGAGGTTGTTATTTCCTCAGTATATTTTTCTGGCCTTCTATGGGAAGTCACATAATGTCTGTTTTTAGACTTTTCTATTGTCCTTTTGTGATGTAAGCACTTTTGCTGATGTGAGGATGCCATTCTGAAAGGAAACATCTGTTTAAGCTGTTCCTACTAGAAAAACATCACGTATTGCTGAATTTATAAAAAAGGATGTCTGTTACAAACATGAGAAAATCATGTAATGCTTGTTTTCCAGTATTGCTTTCTTAGGCATTTCCTGATGCTGTGAAGAGAAGCCTGTCTGTTATACATATAGTATGAATGCACAGTGTAAACTCTATACATATATTCAAGCAAACTTTTTCTTTCAGCATATTTACAACATAATTAATTTCACCCTTATATTCATAATATCTAACAATTCCTCTGTTTTAAATATACTCAAAACATTTTATATAAAAACACATTAAGAAACAAAACCTTTAGTTTTTTTGATACAAGTTAAAATGCAATTTTACATAGTTAATACAATGAAAACATGTATTACTACCAAACCTGAATGTATTTAACAACTTTTTCTTTTGCAGACCATTCTGTGAAAATATTTTATCAGTTATGAGCTGTGTCTGTTTTAATTTTACTTGATTAATTTATTATTTTGCAATCACAGAATTTAATTTATGACTTAGAATTGTTTCATTAACTCTTTGCAACTGTTCAATTAACTATAAGAGACAGTAACCATGTGCTACTGCAAGCATTTATACACTACTGAAAACACACAATTTCAATGTCATTTTAACCATAACATTGTGGTCATGTCTTTGAACTGCCCATTAACATCTTGGTTGAATACTGATTACAATGTATCCTGATCAGTATGTATTTACACAGACTGTTTGCTATTTATGCATTTCAATCTAGTAGGTACCCTGGACCCATTTTTTTTAAACTTGTTTTTTCACACATATTTATTACTAGACATTCATTTAATTTGTACTGAATTCTTCTGCATTTGTACATACAAAGACTATCATTTGTACTGAATTCTTCTGCATACAATGACTATAAAGTACATTTAGTCTAGTCTTACAAATTTAATAACATTAATATTCAGCAAAATCTTGGAAAATGTTTGTCTCTTTAGAAATATCTAGTGGAATTGTCACCAAATGCATATGTCCTGTTATTTTAAACTACATACTCAGCAATTAAAGTGACCATTCTTGCTATTAGAAACATTTATGCATTTTGCATATCTTTATTCTGTCTTGTATAGCTTTATCAATTTTAAGCCATCTCTTGTTTTTTTAAACCATCTCTTGTATAGCTTTACAATTTAACTGGTTGTAAATACAATTTAATTCTAAACAATACAATAATAACCATTATGATAGCTATTAACAACTTGTAAAATATCTTATCCTGTCAGGTTTAATCCAGTTTACCAGTATTTCTAATACACTAATACCTGTTTTTCCCCATAAAAGAGTATTGTCAAGAAGGAATGAGATATTTTTTCCTCTAGCTTTATTTTAGAACCTTATTATTTATTTTTTTCAGTAGCTTTATTTCTGACACTTGTTGTTTATTTTTTCTGTAGCTTCATTTCAGACCCTTGTGCAGTACTGCTTATACAGTCAGTGTAAAACTGAGAAACTGCCCCTCCCCCTGTAGTACTTCAGCACTGTTTTCCTGCCCTATGCTGTGAGAATAAAATGTATGTCATCTACATTTGTTTTATAAGGTTACTAAATAAAGCTTTCACTGTATATTACCTCTAGTAGGTATTTACACCCTCCTGCACAATTGATTTGAACTGTATATATACTATAGCCCATTTGCTGGCTGTACTTGATGCAACTGAGTTTTTTTTTTTTTTTTTTTTTATAATTACCAAATAGTGTTGCCTGTAAACATTTTAACAATGTTTTAATAACAATAATGTTTTAGAAAAACTCAAGCTACTTGTCTGGCAATCAGTCTTGTTGTTTATCTTATCTTTCCAGCATTTCCTGTAACTATTCATTCAGTCTAGGAAGGTCAGAGCTCACATTTCATACTCTGTAAACTATAGTTAATTCTTTTGGCATTTTTCCTTTAATGTGATTGTGATTTGCATAACTATGCATTTATACAACATAAATAGACATTATTTTACAATTATCTTACGTGGATTTCAGTATTTTTTATTTATTTATCTATTTAACGATTTAACTGCCCTGCCATTAATTTTACAAAAACTGTTTGAATAATACCATCTGTGATTTTCTTTTTAAAATTCAGAACTTTAACTGTTTGGTGTCACTATACAATTATAACATATGTTTATTTATATTTGCTGTTGTCTGCCTTTTACTTTTGTGCATTGTAAACAAATTTACTCTAGATGAAAAGAACACACATGCATGTCTGTCTTGTATCTGTATATCTTTATACAAGCATGTCATGTCTTGTGACTTTAAATTTTTACTCTTATTAACTATTTTTATTTAATTTTTATACACTAGAACAGTTTTGTTTACCTTTTGACTATGCTAATGAATGGTATTCATATGCTTTACTTTACTGTAGTACTGATATATGTCTTGCTTTAACTGAATGAAAGTAAAACATTTAAGAATGATTTGTCCAGACATCAGATCCTACCATCCTACCATGTATGTTTAACCATTTTCAAAACATAAACATATTATAAAATATATCTCTTTTGCACAGATTAACTGTGTATGCAGGAAATTCCCAGTCTTTGTCAGTTGAGCTAATTTATTTCCGTTATTCTGCAACTGCAGTTGAATTTCCTGTGATGTTGCATGGTCTTTCTGACATTCTTTAGAAAGCTGTTCTGCTGAATTTGAAACTCCTATGCACTTTTGAAAAGATGTCTGTATAACTTGTCTAAGCTTCCTGAACTCATAGTGTCTGTCTTTTAGAAGTTTATTACATTTCTTTGTAACAAAATGTACTCGAGTTTCTATCAGTAACTGATTTGACTGTTGTTGCAACTCTGAAATAAACCTTTTGCATCTGGTGACAGAACATAACTGTCTAACATTTGAATATAATGTCAACATATTAACTTTTCTTGGTTCTTTACCTTCACAATTTTTGTCTGTAGAGTCTAACCTTTGGATAATGTCATGCACTGTATTTTTATGACATTGTACACACAATAAACATTTTTATACCACACATGATTTTATTTCAGATACCAGTCAAATATTATAATCCATTTGCATAATGCCTTACTATCAAATTGCAATCCATTTGCATAATGCCTTACTATTAACTTGCCCTAATAAGGTTTTACATTTGCTAATATGCTGTATATACATTTATTCTGTTATTATTATTACCTCTATGGCATTCATACTGTATGTAACACAGAATAATTTTCTTACCAGTCAATAGGCAGGCAGATGGCCAAGCTGCTTTACTGTAGATGGTTGAAAAGTTTCTGTAGTCACTTGTGAAGTTGGTACAGCAAAACTGGCAGATTCAGTTTTACAAGTTCGTCTTGTACCTTTTCTGGAGAATTTATGGAACTGCTCCACCTTCCTGCAATGCAGTCTCACCGGATTTAGACGTCTATTAAACTGTATTGCTACAAACTGTTGAGAACTGTAGAAATCTGAAGTACTTCACATAAACGTTACTGTGCTTTTACAGGAGTGACATTACCCATTCACTCCCCCTGTTTGTGGATACAGGCTAGGA